>NC_048571.1:14604495-14661995 GCF_013265735.2 Oncorhynchus mykiss
TCTTTCTCTCTCTCCACACCTTCTCTCTTTCTGTAACTCTCTCTTCCTCACCTTCTCTCTTTCTGTAACTCTCTCTCCCACCTTCTCTCTTTCTGTAACTCTCTCTCCCCACTTCTCTCTTTCTGTAACTCTCTCCCCCACACCTTCTCTCTTTCTGTAACTCTCTCTCCCCACCTTCTCTCTTTCTGTAACTCTCTCTCCCCACCTCTCTCTTTTCTGTAACTCTCTCTCCCACCTTCTCTCTTTCTGTAACTCTCTCTCCCACCTTCTCTCTTTCTGTAACTCTCTCCCCACCTTCTCTCTTTCTGTAACTCTCTCTCCCCACCTTCTCTCTTTCTGTAACTCTCTCTCCCACCTTCTCTCTTTCTGTAACTCTCTCTCCCACCTTCTCTCTTTCTGTAACTCTCTCTCCCACCTTCTCTCTTTCTGTAACTCTCTCTCCCCACCTTCTCTCTTTCTGTAACTCTCTCTCCCCACCTTCTCTCTTTCTGTAACTCTCTCTCCTCACCTTCTCTCTTTCTGTAACTCTCTCTCCCACCTTCTCTCTTTCTGTAACTCTCTCCTCACACTTCTCTCTTTCTGTAACTCTCTCTCCCCACCTTCTCTCTTTCTGTAACTCTCTCTCCCCACCTTCTCTCTTTCTGTAACTCTCTCTCCCACCTTCTCTCTTTCTGTAACTCTCTCTCCCACCTTCTCTCTTTCTGTAACTCTCTCTCCCCACCTTCTCTCTTTCTGTAACTCTCTCTCCCACCTTCTCTCTTTCTGTAACTCTCTCTCCCACCTTCTCTCTTTCTGTAACTCTCTCTCCCCACCTTCTCTCTTTCTGTAACTCTCTCTCCCACCTTCTCTCTTTCTGTAACTCTCTCTCCTCACCTTCTCTCTTTCTGTAACTCTCTCTCCCCACCTTCTCTCTTTCTGTAAACTCTCTCTCCTCACCTTCTCTCTTTCTGTAACTCTCTCTCCCACCTTCTCTCTTTCTGTAACTCTCTCCTCACCTTCTCTCTTTCTGTAACTCTCTCTCCACACCTTCTCTCTTTCTGTAACTCTCTCCCCACCTTCTCTCTTTCTGTAACTCTCTCTCCCACCTTCTCTCTTTCTGTAACTCTCTCCTCACCTTCTCTCTTTCTGTAACTCTCTCTCCACACCTTCTCTCTTTCTGTAACTCTCTCTCCCCACCTTCTCTCTTTCTGTAACTCTCTCTCCCCACCTTCTCTCTTTCTGTAACTCTCTCTCCCACCTTCTCTCTTTCTGTAACTCTCTCTCCCACCTTCTCTCTTCTGTAACTCTCTCCCCACCTTCTCTCTTTCTGTAACTCTCTCCCCACCTTCTCTCTTTCTGTAACTCTCTCTCCCACCTTCTCTCTTTCTGTAACTCTCTCTCCCACCTTCTCTCTTTCTGTAACTCTCTCTCCCACCTTCTCTCTTTCTGTAACTCTCTCTCCCACCTTCTCTCTTTCTGTAACTCTCTCTCCTCACCTTCTCTCTTTCTGTAACTCTCTCTCCCCACCTTCTCTCTTTCTGTAACTCTCTCTCCCCACCTTCTCTCTTTCTGTAACTCTCTCTCCCACCTTCTCTCTTTCTGTAACTCTCTCTCCCACCTTCTCTCTTTCTGTAACTCTCTCCCCACCTTCTCTCTTTCTGTAACTCTCTCCCACCTTCTCTCTTTCTGTAACTCTCTCCCCACCTTCTCTCTTTCTGTAACTCTCTCTCCCACCTTCTCTCTTTCTGTAACTCTCTCCCCACCTTCTCTCTTTCTGTAACTCTCTCTCCCACCTTCTCTCTTTCTGTAACTCTCTCTTTCTCTCTTTCTGTAACTCTCTCTCCCCACCTTCTCTCTTTCTGTAACTCTCTCTCCCCACCTTCTCTCTTTCTGTAACTCTCTCTCCCACCTTCTCTCTTTCTGTAACTCTCTCTCCCACCTTCTCTCTTTCTGTAACTCTCTCTCCCACCTTCTCTCTTTCTGTAACTCTCTCTCCTCACCTTCTCTCTTTCTGTAACTCTCTCTCCCCACCTTCTCTCTTTCTGTAACTCTCTCTCCCCACCTTCTCTCTTTCTGTAACTCTCTCTCTCCACCTTCTCTCTTTCTGTAACTCTCTCTCCCACCTTCTCTCTTTCTGTAACTCTCTCTCCCACCTTCTCTCTTTCTGTAACTCTCTCCCCACCTTCTCTTTCTGTAACTCTCTCTCCCACCTTCTCTCTTTCTGTAACTCTCTCTCCCACCTTCTCTCTTTCTGTAACTCTCTCTCCCACCTTCTCTCTTTCTGTAACTCTCTCTCCCACCTTCTCTCTTTCTGTAACTCTCTCTCCCCACCTTCTCTCTTTCTGTAACTCTCTCTCCCCACCTTCTCTCTTTCTGTAACTCTCTCTCCTCACCTTCTCTCTTTCTGTAACTCTCTCTCCCACCTTCTCTCTTTCTGTAACTCTCTCCTCACCTTCTCTCTTTCTGTAACTCTCTCTCCCACCTTCTCTCTTTCTGTAACTCTCTCTCCCACCTTCTCTCTTTCTGTAACTCTCTCTCCCACCTTCTCTCTTTCTGTAACTCTCTCTCCCCACCTTCTCTCTTTCTGTAACTCTCTCTCCCCACCTTCTCTCTTTCTGTAACTCTCTCCCCACCTTCTCTCTTTCTGTAACTCTCTCTCCCACCTTCTCTCTTTCTGTAACTCTCTCTCCCACCTTCTCTCTTTCTGTAACTCTCTCTCCCCACCTTCTCTCTTTCTGTAACTCTCTCTCCTCACCTTCTCTCTTTCTGTAACTCTCTCTCCCACCTTCTCTCTTTCTGTAACTCTCTCTCCACCTTCTCTCTTTCTGTAACTCTCTCTCCCCCTTCTCTCTTTCTGTAACTCTCTCCTCACCTTCTCTCTTTCTGTAACTCTCTCTCTCCCACCTTCTCTCTCTCTTTCTGTAACTCTCTCTCCTCACCTTCTCTCTTTCTGTAACTCTCTCTCCCACCTTCTCTCTTTCTGTAACTCTCTCCTCACCTTCTCTCTTTCTGTAACTCTCTCTCCACACCTTCTCTCTTTCTGTAACTCTCTCTCCCACCTTCTCTCTTTCTGTAACTCTCTCTCTCCTCTCCTCCTCTCCACCTTCTCTCTTTCTGTAACTCTCTCTCCCACCTTCTCTCTTTCTGTAACTCTCTCTCCCACCTTCTCTCTTTCTGTAACTCTCTCTCCTCCCCACCTTCTCTCTTTCTGTAACTCTCTCCCCACCTTCTCTCTTTCTGTAACTCTCTCTCCCACCTTCTCTCTTTCTGTAACTCTCTCGCCCACCTTCTCTCTTTCTGTAACTCTCTCTCCCACCTTCTCTCTTTCTGTAACTCTCTCTCCCCACCTTCTCTCTTTCTGTAACTCTCTCTCCTCACCTTCTCTCTTTCTGTAACTCTCTCTCCCACCTTCTCTCTTTCTGTAACTCTCTCTCCCACCTTCTCTCTTTCTGTAACTCTCTCTCCCACCTTCTCTCTTTCTGTAACTCTCTCTCCTCACCTTCTCTCTTTCTGTAACTCTCTCTCCCACCTTCTCTCTTTCTGTAACTCTCTCCCCCACCTTCTCTCTTTCTGTAACTCTCTCCCCACCTTCTCTCTTTCTGTAACTCTCTCTCCCACCTTCTCTCTTTCTGTAACTCTCTCCCCACCTTCTCTCTTTCTGTAACTCTCTCTCCTCACCTTCTCTCTTTCTGTAACTCTCTCTCCCACCTTCTCTCTTTCTGTAACTCTCTCTCCACACCTTCTCTCTTTCTGTAACTCTCTCTCCCCACCTCTCTCTTTCTGTAACTCTCTCTCCCACCTTCTCTCTTTCTGTAACTCTCTCTCCACCTTCTCTCTTTCTGTAACTCTCTCTCCTCACCTTCTCTCTTTCTGTAACTCTCTCTCCCCACCTTCTCTCTTTCTGTAACTCTCTCTCCCCACCTTCTCTCTTTCTGTAACTCTCTCTCCCACCTTCTCTCTTTCTGTAACTCTCTCTCCCACCTTCTCTCTTTCTGTAACTCTCTCCTCACCTTCTCTCTTTCTGTAACTCTCTCTCCCACCTTCTCTCTTTCTGTAACTCTCTCTCCTCACCTTCTCTCTTTCTGTAACTCTCTCTCCCACCTTCTCTCTTTCTGTAACTCTCTCTCCACACCTTCTCTCTTTCTGTAACTCTCTCTCCACACCTTCTCTCTTTCTGTAACTCTCTCCCCACCTTCTCTCTTTCTGTAACTCTCTCTCCCACCTTCTCTCTTTCTGTAACTCTCTCTCCCCACCTTCTCTCTTTCTGTAACTCTCTCTCCCCACCTTCTCTCTTTCTGTAACTCTCTCTCCCACCTTCTCTCTTTCTGTAACTCTCTCTCCCACCTTCTCTCTTTCTGTAACTCTCTCTCCCCACCTTCTCTCTTTCTGTAAACTCTCTCTCCCACCTTCTCTCTTTCTGTAACTCTCTCCTCACCTTCTCTCTTTCTGTAACTCTCTCTCCACACCTTCTCTCTTTCTGTAACTCTCTCTCCTCACCTTCTCTCTTTCTGTAACTCTCTCCCCACCTTCTCTCTTTCTGTAACTCTCTCCCCACCTTCTCTCTTTCTGTAACTCTCTCTCCCACCTTCTCTCTTTCTGTAACTCTCTCTCCCCACCTTCTCTCTTTCTGTAACTCTCTCTCTCCCACCTTCTCTCTTTCTGTAACTCTCTCTCCCACCTTCTCTCTTTCTGTAACTCTCTCTCCCACCTTCTCTCTTTCTGTAACTCTCTCTCCCACCTTCTCTCTTTCTGTAACTCTCTCTCCCCACCTTCTCTCTTTCTGTAACTCTCTCTCCCACCTTCTCTCTTTCTGTAACTCTCTCTCCCCCCCTCTCTCTTCCCCTTCTCCTCCTGTGTAACTCTCTCCCCACCTTCTCTCTTTCTGTAACTCTCTCTCCTCACCTTCTCTCTTTCTGTAACTCTCTCTCCCCACCTTCTCTCTTTCTGTAACTCTCTCTCCTCACCTTCTCTCTTTCTGTAACTCTCTCTAACTCTCTCCCCACCTTCTCTCTTTCTGTAACTCTCTCCTCACCTTCTCTCTTTCTGTAACTCTCTCTCCACACCTTCTCTCTTTCTGTAACTCTCTCCCCACCGTCTCTCTTTCTGTAACTCTCTCTCCCACCTTCTCTCTTTCTGTAACTCTCTCTCCCCACCTTCTCTCTTTCTGTAACTCTCTCTCCCACCTTCTCTCTTTCTGTAACTCTCTCCTCACCTTCTCTCTTTCTGTAACTCTCTCTCCCACCTTCTCTCTTTCTGTAACTCTCTCTCCCCACCTTCTCTCTTTCTGTAACTCTCTCCCCACCTTCTCTCTTTCTGTAACTCTCCTCCTCCACCTTCTCTCTTTCTGTAACTCTCTCTCCCCACCTTCTCTCTTTCTGTAACTCTCTCCCACCTTCTCTCTTTCTGTAACTCTCTCCCACCTTCTCTCTTTCTGTAACTCTCTCCTCACCTTCTCTCTTTCTGTAACTCTCTCTCCTCACCTTCTCTCTTTCTGTAACTCTCTCTCCCACCTTCTCTCTTTCTGTAACTCTCTCGCCCACCTTCTCTCTTTCTGTAACTCTCTCTCCCCACCTTCTCTCTTTCTGTAACTCTCTCTCCCCACCTTCTCTCTTTCTGTAACTCTCTCTCCTCACCTTCTCTCTTTCTGTAACTCTCTCTCTCCCACCTTCTCTCTTTCTGTAACTCTCTCTCCACACCTTCTCTCTTTCTGTAACTCTCTCTCCCCACCTTCTCTCTTTCTGTAACTCTCTCTCCCACCTTCTCTCTTTCTGTAACTCTCTCTCCCCACCTTCTCTCTTTCTGTAACTCTCTCTCTCCCACCTTCTCTCTTTCTGTAACTCTCTCTCCCCACCTTCTCTCTTTCTGTAACTCTCTCTCTCCCACCTTCTCTCTTTCTGTAACTCTCTCTCCCACCTTCTCTCTTTCTGTAACTCTCTCGCCCACCTTCTCTCTTTCTGTAACTCTCTCCCCACCGTCTCTCTTTCTGTAACTCTCTCGCCCACCGTTTCTCTTTCTGTAACTCTCTCCACACCTTCTCTCTTTCTGTAACTCTCTCTCCCCACCTTCTCTCTTTCTGTAACTCTCTCTCCTCACCTTCTCTCTTTCTGTAACTCTCTCTCCCCACCTTCTCTCTTTCTGTAACAATCTCTCCCCACCTTCTCTCTTTCTGTGACTCTCTCTCCCCACCTTCTCTCTTTCTGTAATTCTCTCTCCCCACCTTCTATCTTTCTGTAACTCTCTCTCCCACCTTCTCTCTTTCTGTAACTCTCTCTTCCCACCTTCTCTCTTTCTGTAACTCTCTCTCCCCACCTTCTCTATTTCTGTAACTCTCTCTCTCCCACCTTCTCTCTTTCTGTAACTCTCTCTCCCACCTTCTCTCTTTCTGTAAATCTCTCTCCACACCTTCTCTCTTTCTGTAACTCTCTCTCCCCACCTTCTCTCTTTCTGTAACTCTCTCTCCCCACCTTCTCTCTTTCTGTAACTCTCTCCTCACCGTCTCACTTTCTGTAACTCTCTCTCCTCACCTTCTCTCTTTCTGTAACTCTCTCTCCTCACCTTCTCTCTTTCTGTAACTCTCTCTCCTCACCTTCTCTCTTTCTGTAACTCTCTCTCCTCACCGTCTCTCTTTCTGTAATTCTCTCTACCCACCTTCGCTCTTTCTGTAACTCTCTCCCACCTTCTCTTTTTCTGTAACTCTCTGCCACCTTCTCTCTTTCTGTAACTCTCTCTCCCACCCTCTCTCTTTCTGTAACTCTCTCCCCACCTTCTCTCTTTCTTTAACTCTCTCCCCACATTCTCTCTTTCTGTTACTCTCTACCCACCTTCGCTCTTTCTGTAACTCTCTCTCCCACCTTCTCTCTTTCTGTAACTCTCTCTCCCCACCTTCTCTCTTACTGTAACTCTCTCTCCTCACCTTCTCTCTTTCTGTAACTCTCTCTCCTCACGTTTCTCTTTCTGTAACTCTCTCCCCACCGTCTCTCTTTCTGTAACTCTCTCTCCCCACCTTCTCTCTTTCTGTAACTCTCTCTCCCCACCTTCTCTCTTTCTGTAACTCTCTCCCCACCTTCTCTCTTTCTGTAACTCTCTCTCCCACCTTCTCTCTTTCTGTAACTCTCTCTCCCACCTTCTCTCTTTCTGTAACTCTCTCTCCCCACCTTCTCTCTTTCTGTAACTCTCTCGCCCACCTTCTCTCTTTCTGTAACTCTCTCCCACCGTCTCTCTTTCTGTAACTCTCTCGCCCACCGTTTCTCTTTCTGTAACTCTCTCCACACCTTCTCTCTTTCTGTAACTCTCTCTCCCCACCTTCTCTCTTTCTGTAACTCTCTCTCCCACCTTCTCTCTTTCTGTAACTCTCTCCCCACCGTCTCACTTTCTGTAACTCTCTCTCCTCACCTTCTCTCTTTCTGTAACTCTCTCTCCTCACCTTCTCTCTTTCTGTAACTCTCTCTCCTCACCGTCTCTCTTTCTGTAATTCTCTCTACCCACCTTCGCTCTTTCTGTAACTCTCCTCCCCACCTTCTCTTTTTCTGTAACTCTCTGCCCACCTTCTCTCTTTCTGTAACTCTCTCTCCCACCCTCTCTCTTCTGTAACTCTCTCCCCACCTTCTCTCTTTCTGTAACTCTCTCCCCACATTCTCTCTTTCTGTTACTCTCTACCCACCTTCGCTCTTTCTGTAACTCTCTCTCCCACCTTCTCTCTTTCTGTAACTCTCTCTCCCCACCTTCTCTCTTACTGTAACTCTCTCTCCTCACCTTCTCTCTTTCTGTAACTCTCTCTCCTCACCGTTTCTCTTTCTGTAACTCTCTCCCCACCGTCTCTCTTTCTGTAACTTTCTCTCCCCCCTTCTCTCTTTCTGTAACTCTCTCTCCCCACCTTCTCTCTTTCTGTAACTCTCTCCCCACCGTCTCTCTTTCTGTAACTCTCTCTCCCAGCTTCTCTCTTTCTGTAACTCTCTCTCCCACCTTCTCTCTTTCTGTAACTCTCTCTCCCCACCTTCTCTCTTTCTGTAACTCTCTCTGCCCACCTTCTCTCTTTCTGTAACTCTCTCTCCCCACCTTCTCTCTTTCTGTAACTCTCTCTCCCCACCTTCTATCTTTCTGTAACTCTCTCTCCCCACCTTCTCTCTTTCTGTAACTCTCTTCCAACCTTCTCTCTTTCTGTAACTCTCTCTCCCACCTTCTCTCTTTCTGTAACTCTCTCTCCACCTTCTCTCTTTCTGTAACTCTCTCGCCCACCTTCTCTCTTTCTGTAACTCTCTCCCCACCTTCTCTCTTTCTGTAACTCTCTCCCACCTTCTCTCTTTCTGTAACTCTCTCTCCCCAGCTTCTCTCTTTCTGTAACTCTCTCCCACCGTCTCTCTTTCTGTAACTCTCTCTCCTCACCTTCTCTCTTTCTGTAACTCTCTCTCCCACCTTCTCTCTTTCTGTAACTCTCTCTCCACACCTTCTCTCTTTCTGTAACTCTCTCTCCCCACCTTCTCTATTTCTGTAACTCTCTCTCCCACCTTCTCTCTTTCTGTAACTCTCTCTCCCGACCTTCTCTCTTTCTGTAACTCTCTCTCCTCACCTTCTCTCTTTCTGTAACTCTCTCTCCCCACCTTCTCTCTTTCTGTAACTCTCTCTCCCCATCTTCTCTCTTTCTGTAACTCTCTCTCCTCACCTTCTCTCTTTCTGTAACTCTCTCTCCCACCTTCTCTCTTTCTGTAACTCTCTCCTCACCTTCTCTCTTTCTGTAACTCTCTCTCCACACCTTCTCTCTTTCTGTAACTCTCTCTCCTCACCTTCTCTCTTTCTGTAACTCTCTCTCCCACCTTCTCTCTTTCTGTAACTCTCTCTCCACACCTTCTCTCTTTCTGTAACTCTCTCTCCCCACCTTCTCTATTTCTGTAACTCTCTCCCCACTGTCTCTCTTTCTGTAACTCTATCGCCCACCTTCTCTCTTTCTGTAACTCTCTCTCCCCACCTTCTCTCTTTCTGTAACTCTCTCTCCCCACCTTCTCTCTTTCTGTAACTCTCTCTCCTCACCTTCTCTCTTCTGTAGCTCTCTCTCCCCACCTTCTCTCTTTCTGTAACTCTCTCTCCTCACCTTCTCTCTTTCTGTAAATCTCTCTCCCACCTTCTCTCTTTCTGTAACTCTCTCCTCACCTTCTCTTTTTCTGTAACTCTCTCTCCACACCTTCTCTCTTTCTGTAACTCTCTCTCCTCACCTTCTCTCTTTCTATAACTCTCTCTCCCACCTTCTCACTTTCTGTAACTCTCTCCTCACCTTCTCTCTTTCTGTAACTCTCTCTCCACACCTTCTCTCTTTCTGTAACTCTCTCTCCCCACCTTCTCTCTTTCTGTAACTCTCTCTCTCCCACCGTCTCTCTTCTGTAACTCTCTCTCCCACCTTCTCTCTTTCTGTAACTCACTCTCCCACCTTCTCTCTTTCTGTAACTCTCTCCCCACCTTTTCTCTTTCTGTTACTCTCTCGACACCTTCTCTCTTTCTGTAACTCTCTCTCCCACCTTCTCTATTTCTGTAACTCTCTCGCCCACCTTCTCTCTTTCTGTAACTCTCTCTCCCACCTTCTCTCTTTCTGTAACTCTCTCTCCCGACCTTCTCTCTTTCTGTAACTCTCTCTCCTCACCTTCTCCCTTTCTGTAACTCTCTCTCCCCACCTTCTCTCTTTCTGTAACTCTCTCTCCCCATCTTCTCTCTTTCTGTAACTCTCTCTCCCACCTTCTCTCTTTCTGTAACTCTCTCTCCCACCTTCTCTCTTTCTGTAACTCTCTCGCCCACCTTCTCTCTTTCTGTAACTCTCTCCCCACCTTCTCTCTTTCTGTAACTCTCTCCCCACCTTCTCTCTTTCTGTAACTCTCTCTCCCCAGCTTCTCTCTTTCTGTAACTCTCTCCCCACCGTCTCTCTTTCTGTAACTCTCTCTCCTCACCTTCTCTCTTTCTGTAACTCTCTCTCCCACCTTCTCTCTTTCTGTAACTCTCTCTCCACACCTTCTCTCTTTCTGTAACTCTCTCTCCCCACCTTCTCTATTTCTGTAACTCTCTCTCCCACCTTCTCTCTTTCTGTAACTCTCTCTCCCGACCTTCTCTCTTTCTGTAACTCTCTCTCCTCACCTTCTCTCTTTCTGTAACTCTCTCTCCCCCACCTTCTCTCTTTCTGTAACTCTCTCTCCCCATCTTCTCTCTTTCTGTAACTCTCTCTCCTCACCTTCTCTCTTTCTGTAACTCTCTCTCCCACCTTCTCTCTTTCTGTAACTCTCTCCTCACCTTCTCTCTTTCTGTAACTCTCTCTCCACACCTTCTCTCTTTCTGTAACTCTCTCTCCTCACCTTCTCTCTTTCTGTAACTCTCTCTCCCACCTTCTCTCTTTCTGTAACTCTCTCTCCACACCTTCTCTCTTTCTGTAACTCTCTCTCCCCACCTTCTCTATTTCTGTAACTCTCTCCCCACCGTCTCTCTTTCTGTAACTCTATCGCCCACCTTCTCTCTTTCTGTAACTCTCTCTCCCCACCTTCTCTCTTTCTGTAACTCTCTCTCCCCACCTTCTCTCTTTCTGTAACTCTCTCTCCTCACCTTCTGTCTTTCTGTAGCTCTCTCTCCCCACCTTCTCTCTTTCTGTAACTCTCTCTCCTCACCTTCTCTCTTTCTGTAAATCTCTCTCCCACCTTCTCTCTTTCTGTAACTCTCTCCTCACCTTCTCTTTTTTCTGTAACTCTCTCTCCACACCTTCTCTCTTTCTGTAACTCTCTCTCCTCACCTTCTCTCTTTCTATAACTCTCTCTCCCACCTTCTCACTTTCTGTAACTCTCTCCTCACCTTCTCTCTTTCTGTAACTCTCTCTCCACACCTTCTCTCTTTCTGTAACTCTCTCTCCCCACCTTCTCTCTTTCTGTAACTCTCTCTCTCCCACCGTCTCTCTTTCTGTAACTCTCTCTCCCACCTTCTCTCTTTCTGTAACTCACTCTCCCACCTTCTCTCTTTCTGTAACTCTCTCCCCACCTTTTCTCTTTCTGTTACTCTCTCGACACCTTCTCTCTTCTGTAACTCTCTCTCCCACCTTCTCTATTTCTGTAACTCTCTCGCCCACCTTCTCTCTTTCTGTAACTCTCTCTCCTCACATTTCTCTCTTTCTGTAACTCTCTCTCCCCATCTTCTCTCTTTCTGTAACTCTCTCTCCTCACCTTCTCTCTTTCTGTAACTCTCTCTCCCACCTTCTCTCTTTCTGTAACTCTCTCCTCACCTTCTCTCTTTCTGTAACTCTCTCTCCACACCTTCTCTCTTTCTGTAACTCTCTCCCCACCGTCTCTCTTTCTGTAACTCTATCGACCACCTTCTCTCTTTCTATAACTCTCTCTCCCCACCTTCTCTCTTTCTGTAACTCTCTCTCCCACCTTCTCTCTTTCTGTAACTCTCTCCTCACCTTCTCTCTTTCTGTAACTCTCTCTCCACACCATCTCTCTTTCTGTAACTCTCTCTCCCCACCTTCTCTATTTCTGTAACTCTCTCCCCACCGTCTCTCTTTCTGTAACTCCCTCTCTCCACCTTCTCTCTTTCTGTAACTCTCTCTCCCCACCTTCTCTCTTTCTGTAACACTCTCCCCACCGTCTCTCTTTCTGTAACTCTATCGCCCACCTTCTCTCTTTCTGTAACTCTCTCTCCCCACCTTCTCTCTTTCTGTAACTCTCTCTCCTCACCTTCTCTCTTTCTGTAGCTCTCTCTCCCCACCTTCTCTCTTTCTGTAACTCTCTCTCCTCACCTTCTCTCTTTCTGTAAATCTCTCTCCCACCTTCTCTCTTTATGTAACTCTCTCCTCACCTTCTCTCTTTCTGTAACTCTCTCTCCACACCTTCTCTCTTTCTGTAACTCTCTCTCCTCACCTTCTCTCTTTCTATAACTCTCTCTCCCACCTTCTCACTTTCTGTAACTCTCTCCTCACCTTCTCTCTTTCTGTAACTCTCTCGCCACACCTTCTCTCTTTCTGTAACTCTCTCTCCCCACCTTCTCTCTTTCTGTAACTCTCTCTTCCCACCTTCTCTCTTTCTGTAACGCTCTCTCTCCCACCGTCTCTCTTTCTGTAACTCTCTCTCCCACCTTCTCTCTTTCTGTAACTCTCTCTCCCACCTTCTCTCTTTCTGTAACTCTCTCCCCACCTTCTCTCTTTCTGTTACTCTCTCGACACCTTCTCTCTTTCTGTAACTCTCTCTCCCACCTTCTCTCTTTCTGTAACTCTCTCGCCCACCTTCTCTCTTTCTGTAACTCTCTCTCCCACCTTCTCTCTTTCTGTAACTCTCTCCCCACCTTCTCTCTTTCTGTTACTCTCTCGACACTTTCTCCTCTTTCTGTAACTCTCTCGCCCACCTTCTCTCTTTCTGTAACTCTCTCTCCTCACATTTCTCTCTTCTGTAACTCTCTCTCCCCATTTTCTCTCTTTCTGTAACTCTCTCTCCTCACCTTCTCTCTTTCTGTAACTCTCCCTCCCACCTTCTATCTTTCTGTAACTCTCTCCTCACCTTCTCTCTTTCTGTAACTCTCTCTCCACACCTTCTCTCTTTCTGTAACTCTCTCTCCCCACCTTCTCTATTTCTGTAACTCTCTCCCCACCGTCTCTCTTTCTGTAACTCTATCGCCCACCTTCTCTCTTTCTGTAACTCTCTCTCCCCACCTTCTCTCTTTCTGTAACTCTCTCTCCCACCTTCTCTCTCTCTGTAACTCTCTCCTCACCTTCTCTCTTTCTGTAACTCTCTCTCCACACCTTCTCTCTTTCTGTAACTCTCTCTCCCCACCTTCTCTATTTCTGTAACTCTCTCCCCACCGTCTCTCTTTCTGTAACTCTCTCTCCCCATCTTCTCTCTTTCTGTAACTCTCTCTCCTCACCTTCTCTCTTTCTGTAACTCTCTCTCCCACCTTCTCTCTTTCTGTAACTCTCTCCTCACCTTCTCTCTTTCTGTAACTCTCTCTCCACACCTTCTCTCTTTCTGTAACTCTCTCTCCCCACCTCCTCTATTTCTGTAACTCTCTCCCCACCGTCTCTCTTTCTGTAACTCTATCGACCACCTTCTCTCTTTCTATAACTCTCTCTCCCCACCTTCTCTCTTTCTGTAACTCTCTCTCCCACCTTCTCTCTTTCTGTAACTCTCTCCTCACCTTCTCTCTTTCTGTAACTCTCTCTCCACACCATCTCTCTTTCTGTAACTCTCTCTCCCCACCTTCTCTATTTCTGTAACTCTCTCCCCACCGTCTCTCTTTCTGTAACTCCCTCTCTCCACCTTCTCTCTTTCTGTAACTCTCTCTCCCCACCTTCTCTCTTTCTGTAACTCTCTCCCCACCGTCTCTCTTTCTGTAACTCTATCGCCCACCTTCTCTCTTTCTGTAACTCTCTCTCCCCACCTTCTCTCTTTCTGTAACTCTCTCTCCTCACCTTCTCTCTTTCTGTAGCTCTCTCTCCCCACCTTCTCTCTTTCTGTAACTCTCTCTCCTCACCTTCTCTCTTTCTGTAAATCTCTCTCCCACCTTCTCTCTTTATGTAACTCTCTCCTCACCTTCTCTCTTTCTGTAACTCTCTCTCCACACCTTCTCTCTTTCTGTAACTCTCTCTCCTCACCTTCTCTCTTTCTATAACTCTCTCTCCCACCTTCTCACTTTCTGTAACTCTCTCCTCACCTTCTCTCTTTCTGTAACTCTCTCGCCACACCTTCTCTCTTTCTGTAACTCTCTCTCCCCACCTTCTCTCTTTCTGTAACTCTCTCTTCCCACCTTCTCTCTTTCTGTAACGCTCTCTCTCCCACCGTCTCTCTTTCTGTAACTCTCTCTCCCACCTTCTCTCTTTCTGTAACTCTCTCTCCCACCTTCTCTCTTTCTGTAACTCTCTCCCCACCTTCTCTCTTTCTGTTACTCTCTCGACACCTTCTCTCTTTCTGTAACTCTCTCTCCCACCTTCTCTCTTTCTGTAACTCTCTCGCCCACCTTCTCTCTTTCTGTAACTCTCTCTCCCACCTTCTCTCTTTCTGTAACTCTCTCCCCACCTTCTCTCTTTCTGTTACTCTCTCGACACTTTCTCTCTTTCTGTAACTCTCTCGCCCACCTTCTCTCTTTCTGTAACTCTCTCTCCTCACATTTCTCTCTTTCTGTAACTCTCTCTCCCCATTTTCTCTCTTTCTGTAACTCTCTCTCCTCACCTTCTCTCTTTCTGTAACTCTCCCTCCCACCTTCTATCTTTCTGTAACTCTATCGCCCACCTTCTCTCTTTCTGTAACTCTCTCTCCCCACCTTCTCTCTTTCTGTAACTCTCTCTCCCACCTTCTCTCTTTCTGTAACTCTCTCTCCCACCTTCTCTCTTTCTGTAACTCTCTCCTCACCTTCTCTCTTTCTGTAACTCTCTCTCCACACCTTCTCTCTTTCTGTAACTCTCTCTCCCCACCTTCTCTATTTCTGTAACTCTCTCCCCACCGTCTCTCTTTCTGTAACTCCCTCTCTCCACCTTCTCTCTTTCTGTTACTCTCTCTCCCCACCTTCTCTCTTTCTGTAACTCTCTCCCCACCGTCTCTCTTTCTGTAACTCTATCGCCCAACTTCTCTCTTTCTGTAACTCTAGCTCCCCACCTTCTCTCTTTCTGTAACTCTCTCTCCTCACCTTCTCTCTTTCTGTAGCTCTCTCTCCCCACCTTCTCTCTTTCTGTAACTCTCTCTCCTCACCTTCTCTCTTTCTGTAAATCTCTCTCCCACCTTCTCTCTTTCTGTAACTCTCTCCTCACCTTCTTTCTTTCTGTAACTCTCTCTCCACACCTTCTCTCTTTCTGTAACTCTCTCTCCTCACCTTCTCTCTTTCTATAACTCTCTCTCCCACCTTCTCACTTTCTGTAACTTTCTCCACACCTTCTCTCTTTCTGTAACTCTCTCTCCCCACCTTCTCTCTTTCTGTAACTCTCTCTCTCCCACCGACTCTCTTTCTGTAACTCTCTCTCCCACCTTCTCTCTTTCTGTACCTCTCTCTCCCACCTTCTCTCTTTCTGTAACTCTCTCCCCACCTTCTCTCTTTCTGTTACTCTCTCGACACCTTCTCTCTTTCTGTAACTCTCTCGCCCACCTTCTCTCTTTCTGTAACTCTCTCTCCTCACATTTCTCTCTTTCTGTAACTCTCTCTCCCCATTTTCTCTCTTTCTGTAACTCTCTCTCCTCACCTTCTCTCTTTCTGTAACTCTCCCTCCCACCTTCTATCTTTCTGTAACTCTCTCCTCACCTTCTCTCTTTCTGTAACTCTCTCTCCACACCTTCTCTCTTTCTGTAACTCTCTCTCCCCACCTTCTCTATTTCTGTAACTCTCTCCCCACCGTCTCTCTTTCTGTAACTCTATCGCCCACCTTCTCTCTTTCTGTAACTCTCTCTCCCCACCTTCTCTCTTTCTGTAACTCTCTCTCCCACCTTCTCTCTTTCTGTAACTCTCTCCTCACCTTCTCTCTTTCTGTAACTCTCTCTCCACACCTTCTCTCTTTCTGTAACTCTCTCTCCCCACCTTCTCTATTTCTGTAACTCTCTCCCCACCGTCTCTCTTTCTGTAACTCCCTCTCTCCACCTTCTCTCTTTCTGTTACTCTCTCTCCCCACCTTCTCTCTTTCTGTAACTCTCTCCCCACCGTCTCTCTTTCTGTAACTCTATCGCCCAACTTCTCTCTTTCTGTAACTCTAGCTCCCCACCTTCTCTCTTTCTGTAACTCTCTCTCCTCACCTTCTCTCTTTCTGTAGCTCTCTCTCCCCACCTTCTCTCTTTCTGTAACTCTCTCTCCTCACCTTCTCTCTTTCTGTAAATCTCTCTCCCACCTTCTCTCTTTCTGTAACTCTCTCCTCACCTTCTTTCTTTCTGTAACTCTCTCTCCACACCTTCTCTCTTTCTGTAACTCTCTCTCCCACCTTCTCTCTTTCTGTAACTCTCTCCTCACCTTCTCTCTTTCTGTAACTCTCTCTCCACACCTTCTCTCTTTCTGTAACTCTCTCGCCCACCTTCTCTCTTTCTGTAACTCTCTCTCCTCACATTTCTCTCTTTCTGTAACTCTCTCCTCACCTTCTCTCTTTCTGTAACTCTCTCTCCACACCTTCTCTCTTTCTGTAACTCTCTCCTCACCTTCTCTATTTCTGTAACTCTCTCGCCCACCTTCTCTCTTTCTGCAACTCTCTCTCCTCACATTTCTCTCTTTCTGTAACTCTCTCTCCCCATCTTCTCTCTTTCTGTAACTCTCTCTCCCCACCTTCTCTCTTTCTGTAACTCTCTCTCCCACCTTCTCTATTTCTGTAACTCTCTCCCCACCGTCTCTCTTTCTGTAACTCCCTCTCTCCACCTTCTCTCTTTCTGTAACTCTCTCTCCCCACCTTCTCTCTTTCTGTAACTCTCTCCCCACCGTCTCTCTTTCTGTAACTCTATCGCCCACCTTCTCTCTTTCTGTAACTCTCTCTCCCCACCTTCTCTCTTTCTGTAACTCTCTCTCCTCACCTTCTCTCTTTCTGTAGCTCTCTCTCCCCACCTCTCTTTCTGTAACTCTCTCTCCTCACCTTCTCTCTTTCTGTAAATCTCTCTCCCACTTTCTCTATTTCTGTAACTCTCTCGCCCACCTTCTCTCTTTCTGTAACTCTCTCTCCTCACATTTCTCTCTTTCTGTAACTCTCTCCTCACCTTCTCTCTTTCTGTAACTCTAGCTCCCCACCTTCTCTCTTTCTGTAACTCTCTCTCCTCACCTTCTCTCTTTCTGTAGCTCTCTCTCCCCACCTTCTCTCTTTCTGTAACTCTCTCTCCTCACCTTCTCTCTTTCTGTAAATCTCTCTCCCACCTTCTCTCTTTCTGTAAACTCTCTCCTCACCTTCTTTCTTTCTGTAACTCTCTCTCCACACCTTCTCTCTTTCTGTAACTCTCTCTCCCACCTTCTCTCTTTCTGTAACTCTCTCCTCACCTTCTCTCTTTCTGTAAATCTCTCTCCCACCTTCTCTCTTTCTGTAACTCTCTCCTCACCTTCTTTCTTTCTGTAACTCTCTCTCCACACCTTCTCTCTTTCTGTAACTCTCTCTCCTCACCTTCTCTCTTTCTGTAGCTCTCTCTCCCCACATTCTCTCTTTCTGTAACTCTCTCTCCTCACCTTCTCTCTTTCTGTAAATCTCTCTCCCACCTTCTCTCTTTCTGTAACTCTCTCCTCACCTTCTTTCTTTCTGTAACTCTCTCTCCACACCTTCTCTCTTTCTGTAACTCTCTCTCCCACCTTCTCTCTTTCTGTAACTCTCTCCTCACCTTCTCTCTTTCTGTAACTCTCTCTCCACACCTTCTCTCTTTCTGTAACTCTCTCGCCCACCTTCTCTCTTTCTGTAACTCTCTCTCCTCACATTTCTCTCTTTCTGTAACTCTCTCCTCACCTTCTCTCTTTCTGTAACTCTCTCTCCACACCTTCTCTCTTTCTGTAACTCTCTCCTCACCTTCTCTATTTCTGTAACTCTCTCGCCCACCTTCTCTCTTTCTGCAACTCTCTCTCCTCACATTTCTCTCTTTCTGTAACTCTCTCTCCCCATCTTCTCTCTTTCTGTAACTCTCTCTCCCCACCTTCTCTCTTTCTGTAACTCTCTCTCCCACCTTCTCTATTTCTGTAACTCTCTCCCCACCGTCTCTCTTTCTGTAACTCCCTCTCTCCACCTTCTCTCTTTCTGTAACTCTCTCTCCCCACCTTCTCTCTTTCTGTAACTCTCTCCCCACCGTCTCTCTTTCTGTAACTCTATCGCCCACCTTCTCTCTTTCTGTAACTCTCTCTCCCCACATTCTCTCTTTCTGTAACTCTCTCTCCTCACCTTCTCTCTTTCTGTAGCTCTCTCTCCCCACCTCTCTTTCTGTAACTCTCTCTCCTCACCTTCTCTCTTTCTGTAAATCTCTCTCCCACTTTCTCTATTTCTGTAACTCTCTCGCCCACCTTCTCTCTTTCTGTAACTCTCTCTCCTCACATTTCTCTCTTTCTGTAACTCTCTCCTCACCTTCTCTCTTTCTGTAACTCTAGCTCCCCACCTTCTCTCTTTCTGTAACTCTCTCTCCTCACCTTCTCTCTTTCTGTAGCTCTCTCTCCCCACCTTCTCTCTTTCTGTAACTCTCTCTCCTCACCTTCTCTCTTTCTGTAAATCTCTCTCCCACCTTCTCTCTTTCTGTAACTCTCTCCTCACCTTCTTTCTTTCTGTAACTCTCTCTCCACACCTTCTCTCTTTCTGTAACTCTCTCTCCCACCTTCTCTCTTTCTGTAACTCTCTCCTCACCTTCTCTCTTTCTGTAACTCTCTCTCCACACCTTCTCTCTTTCTGTAACTCTCTCGCCCACCTTCTCTCTTTCTGTAACTCTCTCTCCTCACATTTCTCTCTTTCTGTAACTCTCTCCTCACCTTCTCTCTTTCTGTAACTCTCTCTCCACACCTTCTCTCTTTCTGTAACTCTCTCCTCACCTTCTCTATTTCTGTAACTCTCTCGCCCACCTTCTCTCTTTCTGCAACTCTCTCTCCTCACATTTCTCTCTTTCTGTAACTCTCTCTCCCCATCTTCTCTCTTTCTGTAACTCTCTCTCCCCACCTTCTCTCTTTCTGTAACTCTCTCTCCCACCTTCTCTATTTCTGTAACTCTCTCCCCACCGTCTCTCTTTCTGTAACTCCCTCTCTCCACCTTCTCTCTTTCTGTAACTCTCTCTCCCCACCTTCTCTCTTTCTGTAACTCTCTCCCCACCGTCTCTCTTTCTGTAACTCTATCGCCCACTTTCTCTCTTTCTGTAACTCTCTCTCCTCTCCTTCTCTCTTTCTGTAACTCTCTCTCCTCACCTTCTCTCTTTCTGTAGCTCTCTCTCCCCACCTCTCTTTCTGTAACACTCTCTCCTCACCTTCTCTCTTTCTGTAAATCTCTCTCCCACTTTCTCTATTTATGTAACTCTCTCGCCCACCTTCTCTCTTTCTGTAACTCTCTCTCCTCACATTTCTCTCTTTCTGTAACTCTCTCCTCACCTTCTCTCTTTCTGTAACTCTCTCTCCACACCTTCTCTCTTTCTGTAACTCTCTCCTCACCTTCTCTCTTTCTGTAACTCTCTCTCCCCACCTTCTCTCTTTCTGTAACTCTCTCTTCCCACCTTCTCTCTTTCTGTAACGCTCTCTCTCCCACCGTCTCTCTTTCTGTAACTCTCTCTCCCACCTTCTCTCTTTCTGTAACTCTCTCTCCCACCTTCTCTCTTTCTGTAACTCTCTCCCCACCTTCTCTCTTTCTGTTACTCTCTCGACACCTTCTCTCTTTCTGTAACTCTCTCTCCCACCTTCTCTCTTTCTGTAACTCTCTCGCCCACCTTCTCTCTTTCTGTAACTCTCTCTCCCACCTTCTCTCTTTCTGTAACTCTCTCCCCACCTTCTCTCTTTCTGTTACTCTCTCGACACTTTCTCTCTTTCTGTAACTCTCTCGCCCACCTTCTCTCTTTCTGTAACTCTCTCTCCTCACATTTCTCTCTTTCTGTAACTCTCTCTCCCCATTTTCTCTCTTTCTGTAACTCTCTCTCCTCACCTTCTCTCTTTCTGTAACTCTCCCTCCCACCTTCTATCTTCTGTAACTCTCTCCTCACCTTCTCTCTTTCTGTAACTCTCTCTCCACACCTTCTCTCTTTCTGTAACTCTCTCTCCCCACCTTCTCTATTTCTATAACTCTCTCTCCCACCTTCTCTCTTTCTGTAACTCTCTCGCCCACCTTCTCTCTTTCTGTAACACTCTCCCCACCGTCTCTCTTTCTGTAACTCTCTCCTCCACCGTTTCTCTTTCTGTAACTCTCTCCCCACCATCTCTCTTTCTGTAACTCTCTCTCCCCACCTTCTCTCTTTCTGTAACTCTCTCTCCTCACCTTCTTTCTTTCTGTAACTCTCTCCCCACCGTCTCTCTTTCTGTAACTCTCTCTCCCCACCTTCTCTCTTTCTGTAACTCTCTCTCCTCACCTTCTCTCTTTCTGTAACTCTCTCTCCCACCTTCTCTCTTTCTGTAACTCTCTCTCCACACCTTCTCTCTTTCTGTAACTCTCTCTCCCCACCTTCTCTATTTCTGTAACTCTCTCTCCCACCTTCTCTCTTTCTGTAACTCTCTCTCCCGACCTTCTCTCTTTCTGTAACTCTCTCCTCACCTTCTCTCTTTCTGTAACTCTCTCTCCCCACCTTCTCTCTTTCTGTAACTCTCTCTCCTCACCTTCTATCTTTCTGTAACTCTCTCTCCACCGTCTCTCTTTCTGTAACTCTCTCTCCCCACCTTCTATTTTTCTGTAACTCTCTCTCCTCACCCTCTCTCTTTCTGTAACTCTCTCTCCCCACCTTCTCTCTTTCTGTAACTCTCTCTCCTCACCTTCTCTCTTTCTATAACTCTCTCTCCCACCTTCTCACTTTCTGTAACTCTCTACTCACCGTCTCTCTTTCTGTAACTCTCTCTCCCCACCTTCTCTCTTTCTGTAATTCTCTCTCCCCACCTTCTATCTTTCTGTAACTCTCTCTCCACACCTTCTCTCTTTCTGTAACTCTCTCCTCACCTTCTCTATTTCTGTAACTCTCTCGCCCACCTTCTCTCCTTCTGCAACTCTCTCTCCTCACATTTCTCTCTTTCTGTAACTCTCTCTCCCCATCTTCTCTCTTTCTGTAACTCTCTCTCCCCACCTTCTCTCTTTCTGTAACTCTCTCTCCCACCTTCTCTATTTCTGTAACTCTCTCCCCACCGTCTCTCTTTCTGTAACTCCCTCTCTCCACCTTCTCTCTTTCTGTAACTCTCTCTCCCCACCTTCTCTCTTTCTGTAACTCTCTCCCCACCGTCTCTCTTTCTGTAACTCTATCGCCCACCTTCTCTCTTTCTGTAACTCTCTCTCCCCACCTTCTCTCTTTCTGTAACTCTCTCTCCTCACCTTCTCTCTTTCTGTAGCTCTCTCTCCCCACCTCTCTTTCTGTAACTCTCTCTCCTCACCTTCTCTCTTTCTGTAAATCTCTCTCCCACTTTCTCTATTTCTGTAACTCTCTCGCCCACCTTCTCTCTTTCTGTAACTCTCTCTCCTCACATTTCTCTCTTTCTGTAACTCTCTCCTCACCTTCTCTCTTTCTGTAACTCTCTCTCCACACCTTCTCTCTTTCTGTAACTCTCTCCTCACCTTCTCTCTTTCTGTAACTCTCTCTCCCCACCTTCTCTCTTTCTGTAACTCTCTCTTCCCACCTTCTCTCTTTCTGTAACGCTCTCTCTCCCACCGTCTCTCTTTCTGTAACTCTCTCTCCCACCTTCTCTCTTTCTGTAACTCTCTCTCCCACCTTCTCTCTTTCTGTAACTCTCTCCCCACCTTCTCTCTTTCTGTTACTCTCTCGACACCTTCTCTCTTTCTGTAACTCTCTCTCCCACCTTCTCTCTTTCTGTAACTCTCTCGCCCACCTTCTCTCTTTCTGTAACTCTCTCTCCCACCTTCTCTCTTTCTGTAACTCTCTCCCCACCTTCTCTCTTTCTGTTACTCTCTCGACACTTTCTCTCTTTCTGTAACTCTCTCGCCCACCTTCTCTCTTTCTGTAACTCTCTCTCCTCACATTTCTCTCTTTCTGTAACTCTCTCTCCCCATTTTCTCTCTTTCTGTAACTCTCTCTCCTCACCTTCTCTCTTTCTGTAACTCTCCCTCCCACCTTCTATCTTTCTGTAACTCTCTCCTCACCTTCTCTATTTCTGTAACTCTCTCTCCACACCTTCTCTCTTTCTGTAACTCTCTCTCCCCACCTTCTCTATTTCTATAACTCTCTCTCCCACCTTCTCTCTTTCTGTAACTCTCTCGCCCACCTTCTCTCTTTCTGTAACACTCTCCCCACCGTCTCTCTTTCTGTAACTCTCTCCTCCACCGTTTCTCTTTCTGTAACTCTCTCCCCACCATCTCTCTTTCTGTAACTCTCTCTCCCCACCTTCTCTCTTTCTGTAACTCTCTCTCCTCACCTTCTTTCTTTCTGTAACTCTCTCCCCACCGTCTCTCTTTCTGTAACTCTCTCTCCCCACCTTCTCTCTTTCTGTAACTCTCTCTCCTCACCTTCTCTCTTTCTGTAACTCTCTCTCCCACCTTCTCTCTTTCTGTAACTCTCTCTCCACACCTTCTCTCTTTCTGTAACTCTCTCTCCCCACCTTCTCTATTTCTGTAACTCTCTCTCCCACCTTCTCTCTTTCTGTAACTCTCTCTCCCGACCTTCTCTCTTTCTGTAACTCTCTCCTCACCTTCTCTCTTTCTGTAACTCTCTCTCCCCACCTTCTCTCTTTCTGTAACTCTCTCTCCTCACCTTCTATCTTTCTGTAACTCTCTCTCCACCGTCTCTCTTTCTGTAACTCTCTCTCCCCACCTTCTATTTTTCTGTAACTCTCTCTCCTCACCCTCTCTCTTTCTGTAACTCTCTCTCCCCACCTTCTCTCTTTCTGTAACTCTCTCTCCTCACCTTCTCTCTTTCTATAACTCTCTCTCCCACCTTCTCACTTTCTGTAACTCTCTACTCACCGTCTCTCTTTCTGTAACTCTCTCTCCCCACCTTCTCTCTTTCTGTAATTCTCTCTCCCCACCTTCTATCTTTCTGTAACTCTCTCTCCCCACCTTCTCTCTTTCTGTAACTCTCTCTTCCCACTTTCTCTCTTTCTGTAACTCTCTCTCCCCACCTTCTCTCTTTCTGTAACTCTCTCTCCCACCGTCTCTCTTTCTGTAACTATCTCTCCCACCTTCTCTCTTTCTGTAACTCTCTCCCCCACCTTCTCTATTTCTGTAACTCTCTCGCCCACCTTCTCTCTTTCTGTAACTCTCTCTCCTCACATTTCTCTCTATCTGTAACTCTCTCTCCCCATCTTCTCTCTTTCTGTAACTCTCTCTCCTCACCTTCTCTCTTTCTGTAACTCTCTCTCCCACCTTCTCTCTTTCTGTAACTCTCTCCTCACCTTCTCTCTTTCTGTAACTCTCTCTCCACACCTTCTCTCTTTCTGTAACTCTCTCTCCCCACTTTCTCTATTTCTATAACTCTCTCTCCCACCTTCTCTCTTTCTGTAACTCTCTCGCCCACCTTCTCTCTTTCTGTAACACTCTCCCCACCGTCTCTCTTTCTGTAACTCTCTCCTCCACCGTTTCTCTTTCTGTAACTCTCTCCCCACCGTCTCTCTTTCTGTAACTCTCTCTCCCCACCTTCTCTCTTTCTGTAACTCTCTCTCCTCACCTTCTTTCTTTCTGTAACTCTCTCCCCACCGTCTCTCTTTCTGTAACTCTCTCTCCCCACCTTCTCTCTTTCTGTAACTCTCTCTCCTCACCTTCTCTCTTTCTGTAACTCTCTCTCCCACCTTCTCTCTTTCTGTAACTCTCTCTCCACACCTTCTCTCTTTCTGTAACTCTCTCTCCCCACCTTCTCTATTTCTGTAACTCTCTCTCCCACCTTCTCTCTTTCTGTAACTCTCTCTCCCGACCTTCTCTCTTTCTGTAACTCTCTCCTCACCTTCTCTCTTTCTGTAACTCTCTCTCCCCACCTTCTCTCTTTCTGTAACTCTCTCTCCTCACCTTCTATCTTTCTGTAACTCTCTCTCCACCGTCTCTCTTTCTGTAACTCTCTCTCCCCACCTTCTATTTTTCTGTAACTCTCTCTCCTCACCCTCTCTCTTTCTGTAACTCTCTCTCCCCACCTTCTCTCTTTCTGTAACTCTCTCTCCTCACCTTCTCTCTTTCTATAACTCTCTCTCCCACCTTCTCACTTTCTGTAACTCTCTACTCACCTTCTCTCTTTCTGTAACTCTCTCTCCCCACCTTCTCTCTTTCTGTAATTCTCTCTCCCCACCTTCTATCTTTCTGTAACTCTCTCTCCCCACCTTCTCTCTTTCTGTAACTCTCTCTTCCCACTTTCTCTCTTTCTGTAACTCTCTCTCCCCACCTTCTCTCTTTCTGTAACTCTCTCTCCCACCGTCTCTCTTTCTGTAACTCTCTCTCCCACCTTCTCTCTTTCTGTAACTCTCTCTCCCACCTTCTCTATTTCTGTAACTCTCTCGCCCACCTTCTCTCTTTCTGTAACTCTCTCTCCTCACATTTCTCTCTTTCTGTAACTCTCTCTCCCCATCTTCTCTCTTTCTGTAACTCTCTCTCCTCACCTTCTCTCTTTCTGTAACTCTCTCTCCCACCTTCTCTCTTTCTGTAACTCTCTCTCCACACCTTCTCTCTTTCTGTAACTCTCTGTCCCCACCTTCTCTATTTCTGTAACTCTCTCCCCACCGTCTCTCTTTCTGTAACTCTATCGCCCATCTTCTCTCTTTCTGTAACTCTCTCTCCCCACCTTCTCTCTTTCTGTAACTCTCTCCTCACCTTCTCTCTTTCTGTAACTCTCTCTCCACACCTTCTCTCTTTCTGTAACTCTCTCTCCCCACCTTCTCTATTTCTGTAACTCTCTCCCTACCGTCTCTCTTTCTGTAACTCCCTCTCTCCACCTTCTCTCTTTCTGTATCTCTCTCTCCCCACCTTCTATCTTTCTGTAACTCTCTCCCCAACGTCTCTCATTCTGTAACTCTATCGCCCCACCTTCTCTCTTTCTGTAACTCTCTCTCCACACCTTGTCTCTTTCTGTAACTCTCTCTCCTCACCTTCTCTCTTTCTGTAGCTCTCTCTCCCCACCTTCTCGCTTTCTGTAACTCTCTCTCCCCACCTTCTCTCTTTCTGTAACTCTCTCTCCCACCGTCTCTCTTTCTGTAACTCTCTCTCCCACCTTCTCTCTTTCTGTAACTCTCTCTCCCACCTTCTCTCTTTCTGTAACTCTCTCCCCACCTTCTCTCTTTCTGTTACTCTCTCGACACCTTCTCTCTTTCTGTAACTCTCTCTCCCACCTTCTCTATTTCTGTAACTCTCTCGCCCACCTTCTCTCTTTCTGTAACTCTCTCTCCTCACATTTCTCTCTTTCTGTAACTCTCTCTCCCCATCTTCTCTCTTTCTGTAACTCTCTCTCCTCACCTTCTCTCTTTCTGTAACTCTCTCTCCCACCTTCTCTCTTTCTGTAACTCTCTCTCCACACCTTCTCTCTTTCTGTAACTCTCTCTCCTCACCTTCTCTCTTTCTGTAAGTCTCTCTCCCACCTTCTCTCTTTCTGTAACTCTCTCCTCACCTTCTCTCTTTCTGTAACTCTCTCTTCACACCTTCTCTCTTTCTGTAACTCTCTCTCCCCACCTTCTCTATTTCTGTAACTCTCTCCCCACCGTCTCTCTTTCTGTAGCTCTCTCTCCACACCTTCTCTCTTTCTGTAACTCTCTCTCCACACCTTCTCTCTTTCTGTAACTCTCTCTCCCCACCTTCTCTATTTCTGTAACTCTCTCTCCCACCTTCTCTCTTTCTGTAACTCTCTCTCCCGACCTTCTCTCTTTCTGTAACTCTCTCCTCACCTTCTCTCTTTCTGTAACTCTCTCTCCCCACCTTCTCTCTTTCTTTAACTCTCTCTCCTCACCTTCTATCTTTCTGTAACTCTCTCTCCACCGTCTCTCTTTCTGTAACTCTCTCTCCCCACCTTCTATTTTTCTGTAACTCTCTCTCCTCACCCTCTCTCTTTCTGTAACTCTCTCTCCCCACCTTCTCTCTTTCTGTAACTCTCTCTCCTCACCTTCTCTCTTTCTATAACTCTCTCTCCCACCTTCTCACTTTCTGTAACTCTCTACTCACCTTCTCTCTTTCTGTAACTCTCTCTCCCCACCTTCTCTCTTTCTGTGACTCTCTCTCCCCACCTTCTCTCTTTCTGTAATTCTCTCTCCCCACCTTCTATCTTTCTGTAACTCTCTCTCCCCACCTTCTCTCTTTCTGTAACTCTCTCTTCCCACTTTCTCTCTTTCTGTAACTCTCTCTCCCCACCTTCTCTCTTTCTGTAACTCTCTCTCCCACCGTCTCTCTTTCTGTAACTCTCTCTCCCACCTTCTCTCTTTCTGTAACTCTCTCTCCCACCTTCTCTATTTCTGTAACTCTCTCGCCCACCTTCTCTCTTTCTGTAACTCTCTCTCCTCACATTTCTCTCTTTCTGTAACTCTCTCTCCCCATCTTCTCTCTTTCTGTAACTCTCTCTCCTCACCTTCTCTCTTTCTGTAACTCTCTCTCCCACCTTCTCTCTTTCTGTAACTCTCTCCTCACCTTCTCTCTTTCTGTAACTCTCTCTCCATACCTTCTCTCTTTCTGTAACTCTCTCTCCCCACCTTCTCTATTTCTGTAACTCTCTCCCCACCGTCTCTCTTTCTGTAACTCTATCGCCCACCTTCTCTCTTTCTGTAACTCTCTCTCCCCACCTTCTCTCTTTCTGTAACTCTCTCCTCACCTTCTCTCTTTCTGTAACTCTCTCTCCACACCTTCTCTCTTTCTGTAACTCTCTCTCCCCACCTTCTCTATTTCTGTAACTCTCTCCCTACCGTCTCTCTTTCTGTAACTCCCTCTCTCCACCTTCTCTCTTTCTGTATCTCTCTCTCCCCACCTTCTATCTTTCTGTAACTCTCTCTCCCCACCTCTCTTTCTGTAACTCTCTCTCCTCACCTTCTCTCTTTCTGTAAATCTCTCTCCCACTTTCTCTATTTCTGTAACTCTCTCGCCCACCTTCTCTCTTTCTGTAACTCTCTCTCCTCACATTTCTCTCTTTCTGTAACTCTCTCCTCACCTTCTCTCTTTCTGTAACTCTCTCTCCACACCTTCTCTCTTTCTGTAACTCTCTCCTCACCTTCTCTCTTTCTGTAACTCTCTCTCCACACCTTCTCTCTTTCTGTAACTCTCTCTCCCACCTTCTCTCTTTCTGTAACTCTCTCCCCACCGTCTCTCTTTCTGTAACTCCCTCTCTCCACCTTCTCTCTTTCTGTAACTCTCTCTCCCCACCTTCTCTCTTTCTGTAACTCTCTCCCCACCGTCTCTCTTTCTGTAACTCTATCGCCCACCTTCTCTCTTTCTGTAACTCTCTCTCCCCACCTTCTCTCTTTCTGTAACTCTCTCTCCTCACCTTCTCTCTTTCTGTAGCTCTCTCTCCCCACCTCTCTTTCTGTAACTCTCTCTCCTCACCTTCTCTCTTTCTGTAAATCTCTCTCCCACCTTCTCTATTTCTGTAACTCTCTCGACCACCTTCTCTCTTTCTGTAACTCTCTCTCCTCAAATTTCTCTCTTTCTGTAACTCTCTCCTCACCTTCTCTCTTTCTGTAACTCTCTCTCCACACCTTCTCTCTTTCTGTAACTCTCTCTCCTCACCTTCTCTCTTTCTGTAACTCTCTCTCCCACCTTCTCTCTTTCTGTAACTCTCTCTCCACACCTTCTCTCTTTCTGTAACTCTCTCTGCCCACCTTCTCTATTTCTGTAACTCTCTCTCCCACCTTCTCTCTTTCTGTAACTCTATCTCCCCACCTT
This sequence comes from Oncorhynchus mykiss, assembly GCF_013265735.2. NCBI lineage: Eukaryota > Metazoa > Chordata > Actinopteri > Salmoniformes > Salmonidae > Oncorhynchus > Oncorhynchus mykiss. The sequence continues at coordinate 14,631,848 of NC_048571.1, forward strand.
CTCTCTTTCTGTGACTCTCTCTCCACACCTTCTCTCTTTCTGTAACTCTCTCTGCCCACCTTCTCTATTTCTGTAACTCTCTCTCCTCACTTTCTCTCTTTCTGTAACTCTCTCTTCCCACCTTCTCTCCTTCTGTAACTCTCTCTTCCCACCTTCTCTCTTTCTGTAACTCTCTCTCCCACCTTCTCTCTTTCTGTAACTCTCTCTCCCCAACTTCTCTATTTCTGTAACTCTCTCTCCTCACTTTCTCTCTTTCTGTAACTCTCTCTCCCCACCTTCTCTTTTTCTGTAACTCTCTCCACCTTCTCTCTTTCTGTAACTCTCTCTCCCCACTTTCTCTCTTTCTGTAACTCTCTCTCCTCACCTTCTCTCTTTCTGTAACTCTGTCCCCACCTTCTGTCTTTCTGTTACTCTATCCCCACCTTCTCTCTATCTGAAACTCTTTCTCCCCAACTTCTCTATTTCTGTAACTCGCTCTCCACACCTTCTCTCTTTCTGTAACTCTCTCTCCCCAACTTCTCTATTTCTGTAACTCTCTCTCCTCACTTTCTCTCTTTCTGTAACTCTCTCTCCCCACCTTCTCTTTTTCTGTAACTCTCTCCACCTTCTCTCTTTCTGTAACTCTCTCTCCCCACTTTCTCTCTTTCTGTAACTCTCTCTCCTCACCTTCTCTCTTTCTGTAACTCTCTCTCCCCACCTTCTCTCTTTCTGTAACTCTCTCTCCCCACCTTCTATATTTCTGTAACTCTCTCTCCCCACCTTCTCTCTTTCTGTAACTCTCTCTTCCCACCTTCTCTCTTTCTGTAACTCTCTCTCCCCACCTTCTCTCTTTCTGTAACTCTCTCTCTCCCACCTTCTCTCTTTCTGTAACTCTCTCTCCCACCTTCTCTCTTTCTGTAACTCTCTCTCCCACCTTCTATCTTCTGTAATCTCTCTCCCCACCTTCTCTCTTTCTATAACTCTCTCTCCTCACCTTCTCTCTTTCTGTAACTCTCTCTCCCCACCTTCTCTCTTTCTGTAACTCTCTCCCCACCTTCTCTCTTTCTGTAACTCTCCCCACCTTCTCTCTTTCTTTAACTCTCTCTCCCACCTTCTCTCTTTCTGTAACTCTCTCTCCCACCTTCTCTCTTTCTATAACTCTCTCTCCTCACCTTCTCTTTTTCTGTAACTCTCTCTCCCCACCTTCTCTCTCCCCACCTTCTCTCTTTCTTGCTCTGTCTCTCCCTTACTCTTTCTTTTTAACGCTCTCTTTAACGCTCTCTCTCTCTCTTTTTAACTCTTTAACTCTCTCTCTCCTCTCTCCAGTAATAGCACCAGGTTTGTGTGTGTGTGTGATTTATTCAATGTTTTTTTGGAGGTTTTGTATAAAAGAACTGAAAACTTTGAACTGGAGTACAAAGCCATGTATTTTTGGGTCACACGTTTTACCAGTCTCTTCCTTTTGAGAGAATTTTCTTTGTGTGTGTGTGTGCCTGCGTGCATGCCTGCGTGTGTGTGTGTATGTGCCTGCGTGCGTGCATGCGTGCATGTGCGCACGTCACACATGTCTAGTGGCTTGGTCGACTCCTCTCCTCCACATTCGTCCTTGAAGTGAGTATCAGCGGGATGCCCAGATCCAAGGGAAGGCAGTCAAGAGGAGAGAGAGGGGAGGCAGGGGGTGTTGAGAGGAGAGAGGGGAGGTACGGTGCAGAGGGGTTGGGAGCTAAATAATGGATGATTTATTATTGAAATAAAGGCTGGGCTAGAGGAAAACAGAGAGAGAAGCCATGTCATTACCGTGGAAACACTGCACTCCCCATAGCCAGCTAGGCAGAGCAGATGAGAGCAGATCAGGAAGCTATACTGTCGTCAGATATGTCACCCTGAATCACACTTTTTGATCATCAGGATTTCATTGGTTGAACCTTTTTTTTGTCAAATCAAATCAGGCATTAATGTAGCGTTTTGAAATCTGATAATGAGAAATGTTTATTACCTCAGCATATACTGAGGCATGCAAAGACATGTTCTCCTAGCACTGTTGCGGTACTGTTTCGGTTTTGTAAATTCACGTTGTCATTTATTGTTTAGTGTTCTGAGTTGTAATTAAACATCATCATGAACACTTACCACGCTGCGCTTTGGTCCTCCTCTCTTTCTTCCACCGACGACAACCCTTACAAGTTGCTAATCAGCTAACATGATAAAGGTGATGAGATTGAGTTATACAGTCACCCATCCACCCCAACCTGTCTTCCCTTCCAAAAAATATGCAGTCAGAGTGCAGTATTACTGCGTCCACCTCATTTACTGCACTTGTACTTTCAAAACTGCAATATTTCTTTTTGTAAAGGATAAGTAACTTGCTGTCTTTATCTGTGATTGAAATGCTCTGTATAAGAAATGGTGTACTGGACACAAAAAACATACTTTTTGGTGTGCCTGTCACGAATTTCCAATAAGCAATTTGTGTCTATTTCACAATCATCTGTTACACTGGGTTGGCATTAGCAAAACTATGCTGGCTCTGTCACTCCTCAGGACAGCATACAAATCAAATCAAATCAAATGTATTTATATAGCCCTTCGTACATCAGCTGATATCTCAAAGTGCTGTGCAGAAACCCAGCCTAAAACCCCAAACAGCAAGCAATGCAGGTGTAGAAGCACGGTGGCTAGGAAAAACTCCCTAGAAAGGCCAAAACCTAGTAAGAAACCTAGAGAGGAACCAGGCTGTGTGGAGTGGCCAGTCCTCTTCTGGCTGTGCCGGGTGTGCACTCAGCATACACTATGTACCCTAATGCCTAACGCAAACATCCAACACATTCACAACTAATGGTGTGGCAAAATCAGTGAACTTTTAATTGAAGTCAAAGCGCCCTGTAACATGGGCGTCCTGAGTCAAGAAATTACATTGCTGAGGTGTCACGTTTGGCTTGAATTTGTTGACTGCGTTGCAAAGCTGACATAGTATTCTTCGTGAGCTGTGATGTTGGAGCACACGATGGAGAAAAGTTTCTAACTTACCAAAGCATAAACACAAAACTTACGGTTGTTTTGGAAAGCTCACAAGTCCCGGTTATAAAGCTCCTAACTTATTCATTTAAGTCAACCTAAGCCGGAAACGGTGGGATCCAGTTTAACACTTGCGATGTTAACAGTAATTAAAATGGGAAAAGGAGTATGCTGCCATGCTACTGGCTTGGAGAATGATGTTTTAGCCAGACATATGGTTACAATAATTATTCCCAGGACTACAAGAGAAACAAATAAACACACACTAAACAAACACAGGGCCCAGCTGAGGACCGCGGGGCAGAACTGCATTCTGGGGAGGCACCCAAAAAACAAACGCCTGATCTTATCTGCCCTGACCCAGGCAGACTTTGAGCCGCGGAGGAAGAAGAGGATGGGAGGAAGACAGCGAGACAGCACGAAGGAAGAAGAGGATGGGAGGAAAACAGCGAGGCAGCACGGGGGAGAGGGAGAATGGAGGGATGAAAAAAGTGATGAAGGAGTGATGGAGGGGTTCTGGCGTGAGGAGAAGACAACAGAACTCATCTCCCTGGGGAACCTTTCCGAATTAGAATTCTCCCGGCTTCTCCCAAACAAAAACTCTACGGTCTGGTTTCAGTTGGGGAACATCGTCTGGTTTCAGTTGGGGAACATCGGCCTGTTACCGTGTGTATCTAGCGAGAGGGATGCAGCAGACAATCGTCATGATATTAAGTACATCCCAGAAATATCCCCTTATAAAACTTGATATATGACTATTACTGTGTAGTGTATTACCCATGTTGTCCCTGACAATGCAGTATTAAACAATAAGCTTCAGCCTCTAAGCTGCCTCTGAAATGAACACCCCTCCAGCAAACGGGGATGAGAGGCCTGGAAAAGGCCTTGAGATAGCTTTCCCCATTTTCTCTTTTTCTTCCTCTGTGGTTTAGTGTTTAAAAAGAACAGAGGGATGGCAGAACTGTTGCCGTGGAGCCCAGCGGAGTCTAAATAGAAATGGTTGGTTATTGTGGTGTGGTGGGGAAAACAAGGGGTAATTCTCTCTCTCTCTCTCTCAGCAGAAGCAGGGGAGGATGCGGGGGGGTTGGGGACAGAAGGGAATAGCAGTTAATAAGGCGATGGGTGAAAGGCTTTGTGAAAGCTCCCGTGGTGCTGGGCTGTAATGGAGATAAGCGCGCTGCGTTGTTGTCTCACAAAAATCAACAAAGGGAACATGCGATGGAAGATTTGCGCAGCGCTCCCCAGTGAAAAGCGGGTTTCATGGCGCCGTAATGTTTAGCCGCATTAGGAATCATTAGGCCTGCATGCCACCGAAGGGGAACAGCGCCAGACTCCAGAACGGCAGGCATCACACACACACCCGTGCCCCAGTTTACGCCGTTTCAAAAGCTGCCCGTAATCCACCCCTAAACTCGCTTCCCCGTTCACCTTCTGATGTGGGGAAATCTTAGAAAGAGATTTCTGTTTTCAAGCAAATGGGAAATAGGAACCGTTGCCTGTTTGTTTGTTTAGCTGAAGATTTTGGCTAATCTACATCCCTGTGTATTCTGATTTGCTGGATAGATAAGGCCGGCTGTTCTGTGTTCTTAGTAACAGCAGGTGCTTGCCTAGCATGGGCAGTGGGTAGCTGGTGGATGTTAGAGCCGGCCGGCCAGACATGCATAAGCTGCTGGTGCCCTATGTAGTCAGGCTGGAATGGAATGAATGCTGAGTTCACAGGCTCTGTTGGTCTTTTCCCCCGGTTATGGGAATTCTCTGGAACAAAATTCTAGCTAGCTATGAAACAAGTTGATTTCTAGAATCTTGGTTAGCAGAAAAAGGTCAAAAGAGGGAAGATGGAAAAAGACCCAGTGATACACAGTAACTTGCCAGGGACTTTTTGTTACACTGGAGGAAGGAAGGAAGGAAGGAAGGAAGGAAGGAAAGGAAGGAAGGACGGAAGGGAAGGAAGGAAGGAAGGAAGGAAGGAAGGAAGGAAGGAAGGAAGGAAGGAAGGAAGGAAGGAAGGAAGGAAGGAAGGAAGGAAGGAAGGAAGGAAGGAAGGAAGGAAGGAAGGAAGGAAACAGCTTTTCAGGAAGGCCTAGCTCAGCTCAGCTGTAATGGATGCCGTGGGCTTGCTGTCCAGGTACTTCACATCCTGCCTTTGATAGCAAGTCACTGAAACACAGTGCATGGAGGTCAGGCCCCACTGTCTGGGGACCTATTAGGGGCTAACAGTGAGCTAGATGGCCCACACAGCAATCTGCTCCATACTGCAGGCACTAAGTACACTAAGTACCCCAACCCCAGCGCCACATCTGATCTGGGGCCAGCCAGAGCGGTGCTTGGGGACCGCTCCTCCTGAACCGTCATTTGTCTCAGACCATCGCCAGCCAGCAGCGCCTGCGGTCGAATTAAGCCTTGATCTATGGGAAAGGCCACAGTGCTGGCCTCTCTCACTGCGGCTACTGCCTCCCCTATGAGGGTTAGCTACACCACTGGTCTATTAGAGAAAGCCTCCGTGTTCACAGCCACTCACTAAGAATATCTTACAGATAATGATAGTAAAACTACAAAGCAATATGGTTTGATATTGATATGGTGTTTCTGTTTCCAGCCCATGGGAGCTTTATTATCCACACTGTTCTGTTCTTACTGTAGTTCCCAGAGACTCCCTTTGCTGTCTGTTTCTAATGCTTAGTTGTGACAGTGATTTGAAGGGATGAAGCCATCACTAACGAGTGCGCACCTGTCAGTAACGCGCTGTATTTTGGTGTTGAATAGAAACATCAGCATCACAACACAGTGTTTCAGTGACTTGATATCGAAGGCACGTCAATTGATATTTTAAGAACAAATTCTTATTTACAATGACGGCCTATCCCGGCCAAACCCTGACCCGGACGACGCTGTGCGCCGCCCTATAGAACTCCCAATCACAGCTGGATGTGATACAGCCCAGGATCAAACCAGGGTCTGTAGTTACAGCTCTTGCACTGAAATGCAGTGCCTTAGACCACGGCACCACTCGGGAGCCCTGAAGTTCCTGGACAGCACCCTGTTCCCTATAGTGGGCCCTATTTTGGCTCTGGTCAAACATAGTGCACTAGTTATATGATGATTAGGGTGTGGTTTTAGACCAGGCCTCTTTCTGAATGAACATGGTACTGTCTGAGAGCCCACATGGACAGAAGGAGATGTATCAGGCTATGACACAGAGCTGCTCCCAGTCTCCTCCAGGCCACAGTCAGACCCTGGTTTGGTGTTGAGTGTTCATCCACTGGCTTTGCGTTTCTGTCAACACCATCATGTTGGGTTTTCAGCACCTCTTTAGATGGCTGCCTGCTCCCTGGCCTGCTATGCTATTCTCTCTCTCTCTCTCTCTCTCTCTCTCTCTCTCTCTCTCTCTCTCTCTCTCTCTCTCTCTCTCTCTCTCTCTCTCTCTCTCTCTCAATTCAATTCAATTCAAGGGGCTTTATTGGCATGGGAAACATGTGTTAACATTGCCAAAGCAAGTGGGGTAGATAATATACAAAAGTGAAATAAACAATACAAATGTACATTAAACATTACACATAAAGATATTACAAATGTCATTATATACAGTGTTGGAACAATGTACAAATGGTTAAAGTACACAAGGGAAAATAAATAAACATATATATGGGTTGTATTTACAACGGTGTTTGTTCTTCACTGGTTGCCCTTTTCTTGTGGCAACAGGTAACAAATCTTGCTGCTGTGATGGCACACTGTGGAATTTCACCCAGTAGATATGGGAGAGTATCAAAATTGGATTTGTTTTCGAATTCTTTGTAGATCTGTGTTATCTGGGGGAAATATGTCTCTCTAATATGGTCATACATTGGGCAGGAGGTTAGGAAGTGCAGCTCAGTTTCCACCTCATTTTGTGGGCAGTGAGCACATAGCCTGTCTTCTCTTGAGAGCCATGTCTGCCGACGGCGGCCTTTCTCAATAGCAAGGCTATGCTCACTGAGTCTGTACATAGTCAAGTTTGGGTCAGTCACTGACCCTCAAGTTTGGGTCAGTCATAGTGGTCAGGTATTCCGCCACTGTGTACTCTCTGTTTAGGGCCAATTAGCATTCTAGTTTGCACTGTTTTTTGTTAATTCTTTCAAATGTCACTCTCTCTCTCTCTCGTCGGAGTGCATGCTGGGAGTGAGTCGTCAAGCAGAGTGTTTGTGAGAGCGAATGGAATTTCTTTTCACTCTATTGGGTTTTGGTATGTACATATATATATATATATATATATATTGATTAGTTTAGTTGTTTTACGGATATATTGTTTAACTATCACTAAGCACGTATAGGGGTGGTGGGATCTTTGAGGTTGTTTTTTCGCGAGGGCACAACCAGCGGGTGGGGCTGGTTGCAATGGCCACTCGCGGAAATGTAGAGTTTGAAAAACTTAGTCGGAGGCATGGAGTAAAAATTCCTGCTGCGGCTGGGTGTTCAGTGGAAGAATGTAGCTTGGCTGTGGGTGCTATCATTGGGTATGATAGCATCAAATCAGCCTCAAGGATGAATAGCGCTGTAGTGATATTCTTAGATTCAATTGAAAAGGTGAATAAGATAGTTGAGAGGGGTGTTGTGTTGCGGGAGACACAGACGCCGGTATTTCCGCTTATGAATCCTGCGAAGAAAATTATGCTTTCTAACGTGCCACCATTTGTTAGAGATGAAGTGTTAGAGCGAGAGTTATCTCGCCATGGTCAAATCGTATCTACAATAAAGAAGGTTCTTTTTGGATGCAAATCTCCGTTGTTGAAACATGTCGTGTCTCATAGGAGACAAGTGCATATCAATCAATCAATCAAATTTATTTTATATAGCCCTTCGTACATCAGCTGATATCTCAAAGTGCTGTATAGAAACCCAGCCTAAAACCCCAAACAGCAAGCAATGCAGGTGAAGAAGCACGGTGGCTAGGAAAAACTCCCTAGAAAGGCCAAAACCTAGGAAGAAACCTAGAGAGGAACCAGGCTATGTGGGGTGGCCAGTCCTCTTCTGGCTGTGCCGGGTGGAGATTATAACAAAACATGGTCAAGATGTTCAAATGTTCATAAATGACCAGCATGGTCGAATAATAATAAGGCAGAATAGTTGAAACTGGAGCAGCAGCACAGTCAGGTGGACTGGGGACAGCAAGGAGTCATCATGTCAGGTATTCCTGGGGCATGGTCCTAGGGCTCAGGTCCTCCGAGAGAGAGAAAGAAAGAGAGAATTAGAGAGAGCATATGTGGGATGGCCAGTCCTCTTCTGGCTGTGCCGGGTGGAGATTATAACAGAACATGGCCAAGATGTTCAAATGTTCATAAATGATCAGCATGGTTGAATAATAATAAGGCAGAACAGTTGAAACTGGAGCAGCAGCACAGCCAGGTGGACTGGGGACAGCAAGGAGTCATCATGTCAGGTAGTCCTGGGGCATGGTCCTAGGGCTCAGGTCCTCCGAGAGAGAGAAAGAGAGAAGGAGAGAATTAGAGAACGCACACTTAGATTCACACAGGACACCGAATAGGACAGGAGAAGTACTCCAGATATAACAAACTGACCCTAGCCCCCCGACACATAAACTACTGCAGCATAAATACTGGAGGCTGAGACAGGAGGGGTCAGGAGACACTGTGGCCCACTCCGAGGACACCCCCGGACAGGGCCAAACAGGAAGGATATAACCCCACCCACTTTGCCAAAGCACAGCCCCCACACCACTAGAGGGATATCTTCAACCACCAACATACCATCCTGAGACAAGGCTGAGTATAGCCCACAAAGACCTCCGCCACGGCACAACTTAAGGGGGGGGGGGGGGGGGCGCCAACCCAGACAGGATGACCACATCAGTGACTCAACCCACTCAGGTGACGCACCCCCTCCAGGGACGGCATGAGAGAGCCCCAGTAAAGCCTGTGACTCAGCCCCTGTAATAGGGTTAGAGGCAGAGAATCCCAGTGGAAAGAGGGGAACCGGCCAGGCAGAGACAGCAAGGGTGGTTCGTTGCTCCAGAGCCTTTCCGTTCACCCTCCCACTCCTGGGCCAGACTACACTCAATCATATGACCCACTGAAGAGATGAGTCTTCAGTAGAGACTTAAAGGTTGAGACCGAGTTTGCGTCTCTGACATGGGTAGGCAGACCGTTCCATAAAAATGGAGCTCTATAGGAGAAAGCCCTGCCTCCAGCTGTTTGCTTAAAAATTCTAGGGACAATTAGGAGGCCTGCGTCTTGTGACCGTAGCGTACGTGTAGGTATGTACGGCAGGACCAAATCACAGAGATAGATAGGAGCAAGCCCATGTAATGCTTTGTAGGTTAGCAGTAAAACCTTGAAATCAGCCCTTGCTTTGACAGGAAGCCAGTGTAGAGAGGCTAGCACTGGAGTAATATGATCAAATTTTTTGGTTCTAGTCAGGATTCTAGCAGCCGTATTTAGCACTAACTGAAGTTTATTTAGTGCTTTATCCGGGTAGCCGGAGAGTAGAGCATTGCAGTAGTCTAACCTGGAAGTGACAAAAGCATGGATTAATTTTTCTGCATCATTTTTGGACAGAAAGTTCCTGATTTTTGCAATGTTACGTAGATGGAAAAAAGCTGTCCTTGAAATGGTCTTGATATGTTCTTCAAAAGAGAGATCAGGGTCCAGAGTAACGCCGAGGTCCTTCACAGTTTTATTTGAGACGACTGTACAACCATTAAGATTAATTGTCAGATTCAACAGAAGATCTCTTTGTTTCTTGGGACCTAGAACAAGCATCTCTGTTTTGTCCGAGTTTAAAAGTAGAAAGTTTGCAGCCATCCACTTCCTTATGTCTGAAACACATTCTTCTAGCAAGGGCAATTTTGGGGCTTCACCATGTTTAATTGAAATGTACAGCTGTGTGTCATCCGCATAGCAGTGAAAGTTAACATTATGTTTTCGAATAACATCCCCAAGAGGTAAAATATATAGTGAAAACAATAGTGGTCCTAAAACGGAACCTTGAGGAACACCGAAATTTACAGTTGATTTGTCAGAGGACAGACCATTCACAGAGACAAACTGATATCTTTCCGACAGATAAGATCTAAACCAGGCCAGAACTTGTCCGTGTAGACCAATTTGGGTTTCCAATCTCTCCAAAAGAATGTGGTGATCGATGGTATCAAAAGCAGCACTAAGGTCTAGGAGCACGAGGACAGATGCAGAGCCTCGGTCCGATGCCATTAAAATGTCATTTACCACCTTCACAAGTGCCGTCTCAGTGCTATGATGGGGTCTAAAACCAGACTGAAGCATTTCGTATACATTGTTTGTCTTCAGGAAGGCAGTGAGTTGTTGCGCAACAGCCTTTTCTAAAATTTTTGAGAGGAATGGAAGATTCGATATAGGCCGATAGTTTTTTATATTTTCTGGGTCAAGGTTTGGCTTTTTCAAGAGAGGCTTTATTACTGCCACTTTTAGTGAGTTTGGTACACATCCGGTGGATAGAGAGCCGTTTATTATGTTCAACATAGGAGGGCCAAGCACAGGAAGCAGCTCTTTCAGTAGTTTAGTTGGAATAGGGTCCAGTATGCAGCTTGAAGGTTTAGAGGCCATGATTATTTTCATCATTGTGTCAAGAGATATAGTACTAAAACACTTGAGTGTCTCTCTTGATCCTAGGTCCTGGCAGAGTTGTGCAGACTCAGGACAACTGAGCTTTGAAGGAATACGCAGATTTAAGGAAGAGTCCGTAATTTGCTTTCTAATAATCATAATCTTTTCCTCAAAGAAGTTCATGAATTTATCACTGCTAAAGTGAAAGTCATCCTCTCTTGGGGAATGCTGCTTTTTAGTTAGCTTTGCGACAGTATCAAAAAGGAATTTCGGATTGTTCTTATTTTCCTCAATTAAGTTAGAAAAATAGGATGATCGAGCAGCAGTAAGGGCTCTTCGGTACTGCACAGTACTGTCTTTCCAAGCTAGTCGGAAGACTTCCAGTTTGGTGTGTCGCCATTTCCGTTCCAATTTTCTGGAAGCTTGCTTCAGAGCTCGGGTATTTTCTGTGTACCAGGGAGCTAGTTTCTTATGAGAAATGTTTTTAGTTTTTAGGGGTGCAACTGCATCTAGGGTACTGCGCAAGGTTAAGTTGAGTTCCTCAGTTAGGTGGTTAACTGATTTTTGTCCTCTGGCGTCCTTGGGTAGACAGAGGGAATCTGGAAGGACATCAAGGAATCTTTGTGTTGTCTGTGAATTTATAGCACGACTTTTGATGATCCTTGGTTGGGGTCTGAGCAGATTATTTGTTGCAATTGCAAACGTAATAAAATGGTGGTCCGATAGTCCAGGATTATGAGGAAAAACATTAAGATCCACAACATTTATTCCATGGGACAAAACTAGGTCCAGCGTATGACTGTGACAGTGAGTGGGTCCAGAGACATGTTGGACAAAACCCACTGAGTCGATGATGGCTCCGAAAGCCTTTTGGAGTGGGTCTGTGGACTTTTCCATGTGAATATTAAAGTCACCAAAGATTAGAATATTGTCCGCTATGACTACAAGGTCCGATAGGAATTCAGGCAACTCAGTGAGGAACGCTGTATATGGCCCAGGAGGCCTGTAAACAGTAGCTATAAAAAGTGATTGAGTAGGCTGCATAGATTTCATGACTAGAAGCTCAAAAGACGAAAACGTCATTTTTTTTTTTTGTAAATTGAAATTTGCTATCGTAAATGTTAGCAACACCTCCGCCTTTGCGGGATGCACGGGGGATATGGTCACTAGTGTAGCCAGGAGGTGAGGCCTCATTTAACACAGTAAATTCATCAGGCTTAAGCCATGTTTCAGTCAGGCCAATCACATCAAGATTATGATCAGTGATTAGTTCATTGACTATAATTGCCTTTGAAGTAAGGGATCTAACATTAAGTAGCCCTATTTTGAGATGTGAGGTATCATGATCTCTTTCAATAATGACAGGAATGGAGGTGGTCTTTATCCTAGTGAGATTGCTAAAGCGAACACCGCCATGTTTAGTTTTGCCCAACCTAGGTCGAGGCACAGACACGGTCTCAATGGTGATAGCTGAGCTGACTACACTGACTGTGCTAGTGGCAGACTCCACTATGCTGCCTGGCCTGCACCCTATTTCATTGTGGAGCTAGAGGAGTTAGAGCCCTGTCTATGTTGGTAGATAAAATGAGAGCACCCCTCCAGCTAAATGCATATGATTTTAAAGAAGGAAGGAGATGAACTGAATTTAGCGTTTAGTTTTAAGATTGATGGATTTGATTATGTCTTCTATGCATCTACTGAATCAATGAAATGTTTTGGATGTGGAAGAGAGGGGCATTTGGTGCGTAATTGTCCCAAGAATGAACGCGCTGAGCCTGGTAGTAGCTTTAGTGCGGGTGCAACTAACGTACCACAGCGAAGGGATGAAAATACTACAGGTGTAGGGGAAGAGAGAAGGTGGGCAGATGTGGTTGGAAAAGTAGGAGAGGAAGGCATTGTGGATACGGGGGCAATTGTGGTAGATCAAAACAAAGAGGGAGGGGAAACAGTAGGTGAGATTGCGACTGCCGTCGCTGAGGTGGTGCTGGAAAATGAAATTGGAGGTCAAGAGGAGATTGAAATAACGGAAAAGGAAGCGGATGTTTTCAAAATACCGAGGAGTAAAAGGAAGAATTTAAGGGGTGGTGAAGGGTCTAATTCTAAGAGAAAGGTAGAGATGGATAAATCAGGTGAAGATGAACAGGTTGTAGAGATGGGGTTTTCTTCTGGGGAGGATAGCGAGTGAGTCATCTGACGCGTCACAACAATATAGTGAGATAGATGGGGTGGAAGGGAGGTATGGGATCGAGAAGATACGTCAATTTCTGAAGTTGACAAAAGGGAAGAAATATATGCAGGATTACAATGTAACTGATTTTTTCCCTGAACGTGAATTGTTTATTGAATCAGCAAAGTTTCTGATGTCAAAAATTACAGGGGGAGGTTTGAAAAGCCCTGAAATTGCTAGACTCAAGAAAGTGGTCACGAGAGTAATAAGTGATGCAAATTCTAAAGAAAATGAAAGAGTTCAGTTGCAGTTTTAACTCTGTAAAGAGATGTGGTGGCTGTATCTTCCTCTGTATTTTTTTCTTATCCATGAGCAGTTTTAAGATCTCTTCTTTGAACGTAAATGGGGCAAGAGATGTTAAAAAAAGAGCCATGGTGTATGAGTTAATGAGGGGAAAGGGAAGTGACATAATTTTCCTACAAGAAACGCATAGTAATTTGGAAAATTAAGTTATGTGGCAACAGGAGTGGGGGGGGGGGACAGTGGTGTGTAGTCATAAAAACTCAAAAAGTGGGGGTGTGGTTATCTTGTTCTCAAAAGGGTTTTTGCCTTTGTCATATGAGGTTGAAGAGGTAGTTGAGGGGAGGTATTTAAAAGTTAGAGCAAGGTATGAAAACATCAATATGTGTCTGATAAATGTATATGCCCCAGTGGTGACAGTTGAGAGGGTATGTTTTTTAGAGACATTATCAAATACCATTGAGAAATGTAACAAAGAAGATTATTTGTTTATTGCTGGGGATTTTAACTGCACAGTTAGTGATTTAGATAGAAATCACCAAGAACCTCATATAGCCTCAAAGACGTTTTTAAAACGCCTTATTGTAACAAATGAACTGTGTGATATTTGGCGGAGTCAACATGGAAGAACAAGGCAGTACACCTGGGCGCATGTGAGAGAGAACATCATCTCTATGGCCAGGTTAGATAGGTTTTATGTTTTTGAGCATCAATCTCAGGTCTGTAAATCAAGTGTGATAACTCCAGTGGGATTTTCTGATCATTGTTTAATAACAGAGGTGGTGTTCATTAACGATGTAAAACCTAAAAGCGCATACTGGCATTTTAATATAACTTTATTGAGTGATGCTCACTTCAGGAATTGTTTCAGTTTTTTTTGGGAGAGGTGGAGGTCTCAAAAGGCCAGTTTTGTATCCCTTCAACAATGGTGGGATATAGGGAAAATCCAGATTCAACAATTTTGTAATCAATACACGAGGAATGTCACCAAGGATATCACCAGATCAATGAAAGCCCTAGAGATTGAAATAGTGGAACTCATGACGTTGGTTGAGACCACAGGAGATCGAGGCCATACTCAGGCCCTCAAGAGGAGAAAAGCTGCATTGGCAGATCTGCTGGGTATCAGAGCACAGGGGGCATTGGTGAGAAGTACATTTCAGGGCATATCTGAAATGGATGCCTCATCCAAATTTTTCTTTGGTTTAGAGAAAAAGAATGGACAAAGAAAAATTATTCATTGTCTCAAATCAGCTGTTGGACAAGAGCTCACTAGCCCTAGTGAAATTAGAAAGAGGGCAGTAGAGTTCTATGCTGAGCTCTACAAGTGTGAGTACAAAGAGGACAAAACAGTGACACAGCAGTTCTTTGATGGGCTCCCAAAGGTGCCTGCAGAAGCTCAGGTTGAGCTTGAGCAACCATTGTCTTTGCAGGATTTATACACTGCATTAAATGGCATGGAAAATGGAAGGGCACCAGGCATTGATGGGCTTCCCGTTGACTTTTTTAAGTCTTTTTGGGCTATGTTGGGAGAGGATTGGTTAGAAGTAGCTAATGATAGTTTAACCGGAGGGTTACTACCAATAAGCTGCAGAAGGGCTGTCCTCACCCTACTGCCCAAAAAGGGTGACCCGAGGGAGGTGAAGAACTGGAGGCCGGTGGCTTTATTGTGTACTGATTATAAGATATTGTCAAAGGCTTTGTCCAACAGGCTGAGGGAGGTGATGGGGCAAATCATACATACGGATCAGTCCTACTGTGTTCCTGGCAGGCAGATAGGGGATAACATTTCTCTGATTCGTGATTTTTTGGATGTCTCTAGGGCTATTGGGTTGGATGCTGGTCTAATTTCAATTGATCAGGAAAAGGCATTTGACCGAGTTGAACATCAATATTTATGGCACACGTTTGAGGCGTTTGGGTTCAGCTCTGGTTTTATTGCCATGATAAAGGTGATATATGGTGACATTGAAAGTGTATTGAAAGTTAACGGTGGTTTGAGTGCTCCTTTTAAAGTGTGTAGAGGTATTAGGCAGGGATGTTCTATGTCTGGGATGTTATATGCTATTGCTATAGAGCCACTACTAAATAGCATTAGAAGTCGCATTGCAGGGGTGTGCCTTTCAGAGGATATTCCTCCTATTCGTCTTTCAGCCTATGCTGATGATGTAGTTGTGCTAGTGAAAAATCAAGCGGAGGTGGATAGCTTGAGTCTAATGGTTGATCGTTTTAGGGGAATATCCTCTGCAAAGGTAAATTGGGAAAAGAGTTGTGCTTTACAGATTGGAGAATGGTCTGGAGGGATCATGGCTTTGCCAGGGGGGCTAGAATGGTGTAAGGGAGGTTTTAAGTATCTTGGAGTGTATCTAGGAGATGAGGGGACTATGGAAAAAAATTGGAGTGGGGTGGTTGAAATGGTGGAAGGGAGGATGAGGAGATGGCGTTGGTTACTATCTCGTATGTCATATAGAGGGCGCACTATTATAGTTAACAATGTGATTGCCTCTGCACTGTGGCATCGGTTGTCAGTTTTAGAACCACCATCTGGCCTTCTGGCTAAGATACAGGCAATTATTGTGGATTTCTTTTGGGATAAATATCACTGGGTTCCACAAAGTGTTTTGTATTTGTCAAAAGAGGAGGGGGGACAAGATCTTGTACATCTTGCTAGTAGGGCTGCTGCTTTCCGGTTTCAGTTTATTCAAAGGCTGCTTTATGGACCGGAAAATGTGGTGTGGAGAGGGGTGGCAGGTCTTATATTACAGCGGGTTGGAGGATTAGGTTTAAAGAAGGCTTTATTTCTGGTTGATAGTAGCCAGATTTCTAGGGAGGGAGTACCTCCGTTTTACAGAGGCCTTCTCAGAGTGTGGAGCATAATGAAGGTGTCCAGAAGAACTTCAGCGGAGTCAGTGCATTGGCTGTTGGAGGAACCTCTGGTGTATGGGGCAAGACTGGATTGTACAACTGCAGCTGTTCCACATTTCTCCAAGATTCTGGTGAAGGGGAAAATCATCACCTTAAGACAGTTAATGGCCATGGCTGGGCCCGCCTTAATGGATGGAAGAAGGGTGGCAGAACATTTGGGGATGAGGTCGGAAAGGATTGTCGGACAAATGCTGGGGAGCTGTAGGAAGGCTCTGTCAGCGGAAGAATGGGATATGCTTAGTAGCCACAAGAAGAAGGTGCAAGATGAAGACGTCTCATTTCCAAAACTAGGGATTACACCAAATATCCCAGAGTCAGAAAGAAAGGTGTTATTGCTGGATTTGAGAGGGTTGGAGGAGGTGGGTTTGGATGAGGTGAATGGGAAGGAATTGTATAGGGGGTGTGTCAAGGTGTTGAATAAAGATAAATTGAAAAATAGAAAATATACTCCTTGGAGGGTAAAATTGGGCATTGATGACAAGGTAAAGCCAGCATGGAGAGCACTGTACAAGCCACCGTTACAAAAGGGTACTGGTGATATGCAATGGAGGGTTTTACATGGTATCATTGCAGTTAATGCTTTTGTATCTGTTATTAACTCAGATGTTAGAGATGGATGTCCTTTTTGTAATATAAGAGAAACCATTTTTCACTGTTTTATGGAGTGTGAGAGGATAAAACCGCTATTGGAAATGTTGGAATCTTTGTTTAAAGCTGTAGGGGAGTTTTTCAATAACACTGTTTTTATTTTGGGGTTTCAATATAGTAAACAACAGAAAAGAAAATGTCAAATGTTACATTTTATTTTGGGACAAGCTAAGATGTCAATTTTTCTGAGTAGGAAACATAAGATAGAAACGGGATATGGGCAGGATGTAAGATGTGTTTTTAAAGGTTTAGTGAAAGCAAGAATAAAAGTAGATTTTGAGTTCTTTTCAGCTGTAAAAGATCTCCTATTATTTGAGGAGAAGTGGGCTTACGAAGGAGCGCTTTGTTTTGTAGAGGAGGGGAAATTATTTTTTGCTGCTGAAATAAGTTGAATGTATATGTTATGTATTTATTTTTGTTTAGGAATTACATTTGTTATTTCATTTCTGAAAAGGCAGTGTGTCATTATTTATGTTAACACTTGAGTAAAAAATAAAGGTTTTATAAAAACTCAAACTCTCTCTCTCTCTCTCTCTCTCTCTCTCTCTCTCTTTTTCTGTTCTTATCTCATATTTCCAACTCTGTACAGCTGAATCCAATCTGCCCGCTGTTGAGGCGGTGCGATCCATGGCGACAGAATCCTCTGTTTCCATGTTCCTGGTACCTTTGGTGTTGTATACAGCCTTTCCTGTACAGAGCCCCTGGAGCCCAGCCAATAGCCAGGACTCAACCAGCCTGTCAAACTTAATCCCGGCCAATGCGGGCGCTGAAAGCTGGCATGGCAGACATTTCAGAGGGAAGCATGGTGTCGCACTCTTCTGTTTCCACCAGTTGTCTGAGGAGGAGAGTAGAGGGACTGTAAGAGAGATCAGTAAGCCTTCTCTCTCTGTAGGAATGCTACATCCATCTACACACACACAGGAAGGCTCTAAAAGTGTTTAGCTCCAATTAGAATACATACATTTGCATTTGTCTTTTCTAAAGCAGGCCCATTCACAGGATTAGCATTGTGTTAATGTGACGACAAGCTCTCCACTTTAAGAATAGGGTGTCATATATCATAACGGCTCTTTGATGCTGATCCATTCATTCTCCACACTCTCTCTCACACACACACACACACACACACACACACACACACACACACACACACACACACACACACACACACACACACACACACACACACACACACACACACACACACACACACACACACACACACAGTATTTGCGTTTGTTAACACCGTACGGAGGTGGACATCTTCAGTCGCTCCAGGTTTCCCATGAATCAGGGCAGCTTGTTCCTTTCTCTTCTCGGGGAAATCACATTAAGTGGAGCCCTGCGTTTGGCTCACACCAGTCCTGTCTTAATAGCAGTAATTTGGGGAGGAGAGAAAGAGAGGGATAGAATGGGAGAAGAAAAGGCTCTCACAACACTAATTCCAGGCAACAAAAACACCCCTCTCTGTCTCTCTCGGATCCACCACATCAATTTGCATTAGAATAACCAGCAGCTAAATATGTAACACGAAAATAACTCACTTCTATTTATACATGCAGGCAGCACAGTTCCTGCAGAGTGGCTCTGCAGTGTTGCTAGCGACTTGCTACCGTGCTGCCTGCTAACTGAGGGCACCAGTGTACCCTCCTGCTCCGTTGTCAAGCATAGGCCTCCCACACCATGACTGTACGGGTTCACTACACTACCCGCTACACAAGTCACTGTGTCTCCAGTGCACCTTCACAGCCCAGTGCGTCCTGTGCCAGCGCCCCGCACATGCCGGGCTAAAGTGAGCATCCAGCCAGGACGGGTTGTGCCAGCTCTATGCTCCAGATCTCCAGTGCGCCTCCACAGTCCAGAACGTGCTATGCCTCCTCCCAGCACTCGCCCTGAGGTGCGTGTCATCAGTCCGGTGCCATCTGTACGGGTCCCACGCATCAGGCCTCCAGTGCACCTCCACAGTCCAGAGCTCCCGGCGACAGTACCCAGTCCATAGCTTCCGGCGACAGTTCCCAGTCCAGAGCTTCCGGTGACGCTTCGCAGTCCAGAGCTTCCGGCGACAGTGCCCAGGCCAGAGCTTCCGGCGACAGTGCCCAGTCCAGAGCTTCCGGCGACAGTTCCCAGTCCAAAGCTTCCGGCGACAGTTCCCAGTCCATAGCTTCCGGCGACAGTTCCCAGTCCAAAGCTCCCGGCGACAGTTTCCAGTCCAGAGCTTCCGGCGACAGTTCCCAGTCCAGAGCTTCCGGCGACAGTTCCCAGTTCAGCGCTTCCGGCGACAGTTCCCAGTCCAGAGCTTCCGGCGACAGTTCCCAGTCCATAGCTTCCGGAGACAGTACCCAGTCCAGAGCTTCCGGCGACAGTTCCCAGTCCAGAGCTCCCGGCGACAGTTCCCAGTCCAGCGCTTCCGGCGACAGTTCCCAGTCCAGCGCTTCCGGCGACAGTTCCCAGTCCATAGCTTCCGGCGACAGTTCCCAGTCCATAGCTTCTGGCGACAGTACCCAGTCCAGAGCTTCCGCCGACAGTTCCCAGTCCAGAGCTCCCGGCGACAGTTTCCAGTCCAGCGCTTCCGGCAACAGTTCCCAGTCCAGAGCTTCCGGCGACAGTTCCCAGTCCATAGCTTCCGGCGACAGTACCCAGTCCAGAGCTTCCGGCGACAGTTCCCAGTCCAGAGCTTCCGGCGACAGTTCCCAGTCCATAGCTTCCGGCGACAGTTCCCAGTCCATAGCTTCCGGCGACAGTACCCAGTCCAGAGCTTCCGGCGACAGTTCCCAGTCCAGAGCTCCCGGCGACAGTTTCCAGTCCAGCGCTTCCGGCAACAGTTCCCAGTCCAGAGCTTCCGGCGACAGTTCCCAGTCCATAGCTTCCGGCGACAGTACCCAGTCCAGAGCTTCCGGCGACAGTTCCCAGTCCAGAGCTCCCGGCGACAGTTCCCAGTCCAGCGCTTCCGGCGACAGTTCCCAGTCCAGCGCTTCCCAGTCCAGTTCCCAGTCCAGCGCTACCGGAGCCGCTACCGAGGCTAGATGCCCACCCAGACCCTCCCTCATAGAGTCAGGTTTTGCGGCCGGAGTCATACTTAGGCAGCCTGTTTTCCACCTGAGTTTGTGGGATCTTGTTTTTGCGTAGTTGCTGTGGAGCCTGCAGAACTTTACGTTAGTTTGTATTTTGTTGTTTTTTGGTGTCATTTGAAAATAAAGAAAGATGTAGACTTTCCACGGTGCGCTTTGATCTCATTCTGACGACAGACGTAACAGTCTGAATACTTATTACTTATGTAAGTAAGATATTTACGTTTTGTTTTTACATTTGCAAAATTCTCAAAAACCTGTTTACACTTTGTCATTATGGGATATTGTGTGTAGATTGCTGAGGATTTGTATTTATTGAATCCATTTTAGAATAAGGCTGTAATGTAGCAAAATGTGGAAAAAGTCAAGGGGTCTGAATACTTTTCGAATGCACTGTATGGTTGAACACTGCTCACAGATCTTTAGATTCTCTGTGGCAAGGAACCACGTGTTTAATCTCCTTTAGTTTCTCTATAATTCAGAAGCTGCATGTTGTTCTTTTTTAGAATAGTGTGGGGGGAAAAGCAGAAAAGGTACAGGCGTAAAATCGTGGGTCATTTAAGATGTGTTTACTGAGGAATAAACACACACAGGATGACTTATAATTCAAAGCTTTACCTCAAGAGTTTTCCCTTCCTCAACATTTTCATTTCTTCTATATCAGGATCTCATCTCGGAGGATAATGCCGGGATTTTATGGCCATTCTTTGTGCTGAATCCGTGGATTTATCCATGTTAATGCTACAATCATGCTGATAATACCATTACCTAATCCTGACGATGCAGGAAACCCTTAGCTGTTGCCAGAGTGATCCAGATAATTCCACTAACTAATGCGTCAGTCACTCTCTGAATTCCCAGCCAGCGCATAGCTGTCACGACCTCCTGCCACTGGCTCCAGGCCCAACACCTACTGTATACCAGCAGCGCTAACACCCCACAGACACGTCTTCTCACAGGGACGCAGGATCGTTCACAATGCTATTTATTTATGTTGCCGTTATAGTTCATATATCAAATAAGCTGGATTCATTCGATGCGCTCTGATTTTACAACGTGATATGTTTCTATAGTAGAATGTGTAACTCCATATGTTAAAGTCATCATACAGGCAATCTGTGAAACTTTTACTGTATGTCGTCATTATGGTTTAACGCAACAAAATACCCCACACAGTAAAAGACACAGATTCATAATGATAATACATAATGAAATAGTGTAATTATCGTAAAAAAAAATCTCTATTAAATAGCTGTATGGCAGTGTTGTGTTCTCTTCTGCCTCCTCTCCAGTGTGATTACCACCCACTTCTGTATTTCCACGGTGGTTGGTGTAATCTTTGGCTCTAATCATCTGTGGCTAGCTGTACAAACACCACCACCTCCACACAGTCTCAGTCAGTCGCCTGCAGAGGTTGGAGAGAGAGACAGGGAGAGAGAGAGACAGGGAGAGAGAGAGACAGGGAGAGAGAGAGAGAGAGAGAGACAGGGAGAGAGAGAGACAGGGAGAGAGAGACAGGGAGAGAGAGAGAGAGAGAGACAGGGAGAGACGGACATGGAGAGAGGTACAGGGAGAAATATACACAGGAAAGAGAGACAGGGAGAGAGAGACAGGGAGAGAGAGACAGGGAGAGAGAGAGAGACAGGGAGAGAGAGAGAGACAGGGAGTGAGAGACAGTGAGAGAGGGACATGGGAGAGAGAGACATGGGAGAGAGAGACAGGGAGAGAGGGACATGGGAGAAAGAGACAGGGAGAGAGAGACATGGGAGAGACAGGGAGAGAGAGAGAGACAGGGAGAGAGAGAGACAGGGAGAGAGAGAGACAGGGAGAGAGAGAGACAGGGAGAGAGAGAGACATGGGAGAAAGAGACAGGGAGAGAGAGAGACAGGGAGAGAGAGAGACAGGGAGAGATGGACATGGGAGAAAGAGACAGTGAGAGTGAGACAAGGAGAGATGGACATGGGAGAGAGAGACAGATTGAGAGGGACAGGGAGAGAGAGACAGATTGAGAGAGACAGGGAGAGAGGGACAGGGAGAGAGAGACAGGGAGAGAGAGACAGGGAGAGAGAGACAGGGAGAGATGGACATGGGAGAGAGAGACATGGAGAGAGAGACAGGGAGAGATGGACATGGAGAGATGTACAGGGAGAGATGGACATGGGAAAGAGAGACAGGGAGAGAGAGACAGGGAGAGAGCGACAGGGAGAGAGAGACAGGGAGAGAGAGACATGGGATAAAGAGACAGGGAGAGAGAGACAGGGAGAGAGAGACAGGGAGAGAGAGACAGG
Source organism: Oncorhynchus mykiss (assembly GCF_013265735.2). NCBI lineage: Eukaryota > Metazoa > Chordata > Actinopteri > Salmoniformes > Salmonidae > Oncorhynchus > Oncorhynchus mykiss. The sequence goes on from NC_048571.1 coordinate 14,653,815, forward strand.
GAGAGAGAGACAGGGAGAGAGAGACAGTGAGAGAGAGACAGGGAGAGAGGGACATGGGAGAGAGAGACAGGGAGAGAGTGACATGGGAGAAAGAGACAGGGAGAAAAAGACAGGGAGAGAGAGAAATGGGAGAGAGAGACAGGGAGAGAGAGACAGGGAGAAAGAGACAGTGAGAGAGAGACAGGGATTGAGGGACATGGGAGAGAGAGACAGGGAGAGAACGACAGGGAGTGAGAGACAGTGAGAGAGAGAGACAGGGAGAGAGGGACATGGGAGAAAGAGACAAGGAGAGATGGACATGGGAGAGATAGACAGGGAGAGAGCGACATGGAGAGAGAGACATGGAGAAAGAGACAGGGAGAGAGGGACATGGGAAAGAGAGACAGGGAGAGAGAGACAGAGAGAGAGAGACAGTGAGAGATGGACATGGGAGAAAGAGACAGGGAGAGAGAGAGACAGGGAGAGAGAGAGACAGGGAGAGAGAGAGACAGGGAGAGAGGGACATGGGAGAAAGAGACAGGGAGAGAGAGAGACAGGGAGAGAGAGAGACAGGGAGAGAGAGAGACACAGGGAGAGAGGGGCATGGGAGAAAGAGACAGGGAGAGAGGGACATGGGAGAAAGAGACAGGGAGAGAGAGACAGGGAGAGAGGAACATGGGAGAAAGAGACAGTGAGAGAGACAGGGAGAGATGGACATGGGAGAGAGAGACAGATTGAGAGGGACAGGGAGAGAGAGACAGATTGAGAGAGACAGGGAGAGAGAGACAGGGAGAGAGAGACAGGGAGAGAGAGACAGGGAGAGAGAGACATGGGAGAGAGAGACAGGGAGAGAGAGACATGGAGAGAGAGACAGGGAGAGATGGACATGGGAGAGATGGACAGGGAGAGAGAGACAGGGAGAGAGAGACAGGGAGAGATGGACAGTGAGAGAGAGACAGGGAGAGAGAGACAGGGAGAGAGAGACAGAGAGAGATGGACATGGGAGAAAGAGACAGGGAGAGAGAGAGACAGGGAGAGAGAGACAGGGAGAGAGAGAGACAGGGAGAGAGAGAGACAGGTAGAGAGGGACATGGGAGAAAGAGAGACAGGGAGAGAGAGAGACAGGGAGAGAGAGAGACAGGGAGAGAGAGAGACAGGGAGAGAGAGAGACAGGGAGAGATGGACATGGTAGAAAGAGACAGGGAGAGAGAGACAGGGAGAGAGGGACATGGGAAAAAGAGACAGGGAGAGAGAGACATGGGAGAAAGAGACAGGGAGAAAGAGACAGGGAGAGAGAGACAGGGAGAGAGAGACAGAGAGAGAGAGACAGTGAGAGATGGACATGGGAGAAAGAGACAGGGAGAGAGAGAGTTACAGGGAGAGAGAGAGACAGGGAGAGAGAGAGACAGGGAGAGAGAGAGACAGGGAGAGAGAGAGACAGGGAGAGAGGGACATGGGAGAGAGAGACAGGGAGAGAGAGAGACAGAGAGACAGGGAGAGATGGACATGGGATAAAGAGACAGGGAGAGAGAGACAGGGAGAGAGGGACATTTGAGAAAGAGACAGGGAGAGAGAGACAGGGAGAGAGAGACAGGGAGAGAGAGACAGGGAAAGAGGGACATGGGAGAAAGAGACAGGGAGAGATTGACATGGGAGAGAGAGACAGGGAGAGAGGGACATGGGAGAAAGAGACAGGGAGAGATGGACATGGGAGAGAAAGACAGGGAGAGAGGGACATGGGAGAAAGAGACAGGTAGAAAGAGACAGGGAGAGAGAGACAGGGAGAGAGAGAGACAGGGTGAAAGAGACAGGGAGAGAGAGACACGGAGAGATGGACAGGGAGAGATGGACATGGGAGAAAGAGACAGGGAGAGAGAGACAGGGAGAGAGGGACATGGGAGAAAGAGACAGGGAGAGATGGACATGGGAGAAAGAGACAGGGAGAGAGAGACAAGGAGAGAGACAGGGAGAGAGGGACATGGGAGAAAGAGACAGGGAGAGATGGACATGGGAGAGAGAGACAGGGAGAGAGAGAGACAGGGAGAGAGAGAGACAGGGAGAGAGGGACATGGGAGAAAGAGACAGGGAGAGAGAGAGACAGGGAGAGAGAGAGACAGGGAGAGAGAGAGAGACAGTGAGAGAGGGGCATGGGAGAAAGAGACAGGGAGAGAGGGACATGGGAGAAAGAGACAGGGAGAGAGAGACAGGGAGAGAGGAACATGGGAGAAAGAGACAGTGAGAGAGACAGGGAGAGATGGACATGGGAGAGAGAGACAGATTGAGAGGGACAGGGAGAGAGAGACAGATTGAGAGAGACAGGGAGAGAGAGACAGGGAGAGAGAGACAGGGAGAGAGAGACAGGGAGAGAGAGACATGGAGAGAGAGACAGGGAGAGATGGACATGGGAGAGAGAGACAGGGAGAGAGAGACAGGGAGAGAGGGACAGGGAGAGAGAGACAGGGAGAGAGAGACAGGGAGAAAGAGACAGGGAGAGATGGACAGTGAGAGAGAGACAGGGAGAGAGAGACAGAGAGAGATGGACATGGGAGAAAGAGACAGGGAGAGAGAGAGACAGGGAGAGAGAGAGACAGGGAGAGAGAGAGACAGGGAGAGAGAGAGACAGGTAGAGAGGGACATGGGAGAAAGAGAGACAGGGAGAGAGAGAGACAGGGAGAGAGAGAGACAGGGAGAGATGGACATGGTAGAAAGAGACAGGGAGAGAGAGACAGGGAGAGAGAGAGACAGGGAGAGAGGGACATGGGAAAAAGAGACAGGGAGAGAGAGATAGGGAGAGAGGGACATGGGAGAGAGAGACAGGGAGAGAGAGACAGGGAGAGAGGGACATGGGAGAAAGAGACAGGGAGAAAGAGACAGGGAGAGAGAGACAGGGAGAGAGAGACAGAGAGAGAGAGACAGTGAGAGATGGACATGGGAGAAAGAGACAGGGAGAGAGAGAGTTACAGGGAGAGAGAGAGACAGGGAGAGAGAGAGACAGGGAGAGAGAGAGACAGGGAGAGAGGGACATGGGAGAGAGAGACAGGGAGAGAGAGAGACAGAGAGAGAGAGACAGGGAGAGATGGACATGGGAGAAAGAGACAGGGAGAGAGAGACAGGAAGAGAGGGACATTTGAGAAAGAGACAGGGAGAGAGAGACAGGGAGAGAGAGACAGGGAAAGAGGGACATGGGAGAAAGAGACAGGGAGAGATTGACATGGGAGAGAGAGACAGGGAGAGAGGGACATGGGAGAAAGAGACAGGGAGAGATGGACATGGGAGAGAAAGACAGGGAGAGAAGGACATGGGAGAAAGAGACAGGTAGAAAGAGACAGGGAGAGAGAGACAGGGAGAGAGAGAGACAGGGAGAAAGAGACAGGGAGAGAGAGACACGGAGAGATGGACAGGGAGAGATGGACATGGGAGAAAGAGACAGGGAGAGAGAGACAGGGAGAGAGGGACATGGGAGAAAGAGACAGGGAGAGATGGACATGGGAGAAAGAGACAGGGAGAGAGAGACAAGGAGAGAGACAGGGAGAGAGGGACATGGGAGAAAGAGACAGGGAGAGATGGACATGGGAGAGAGAGACAGGGAGAGAGAGAGACAGGGAGAGAGGGACATGGGAGAAAGAGACAGGGAGAGAGAGAGACAGGGAGAGAGAGAGACAGGGAGAGAGAGAGAGACAGTGAGAGAGGGGCATGGGAGAAAGAGACAGGGAGAGAGGGACATGGGAGAAAGAGACAGGGAGAGAGAGACAGGGAGAGAGGAACATGGGAGAAAGAGACAGTGAGAGAGACAGGGAGAGATGGACATGGGAGAGAGAGACAGATTGAAAGGGACAGGGAGAGAGAGACAGATTGAGAGAGACAGGGAGAGAGAGACAGGGAGAGAGAGACAGGGAGAGAGAGACAGGGAGAGAGAGACATGGGAGAGAGAGACAGGGAGAGAGAGACATGGAGAGAGAGACAGGGAGAGATGGACATGGGAGAGAGAGACAGGGAGAGAGAGACAGGGAGAGAGGGACAGGGAGAGAGAGACAGGGAGAGAGAGACAGGGAGAAAGAGACAGGGAGAGATGGACAGTGAGAGAGAGACAGGGAGAGAGAGACAGAGAGAGATGGACATGGGAGAAAGAGACAGGGAGAGAGAGAGACAGGGAGAGAGAGAGACAGGGAGAGAGAGAGACAGGGAGAGAGAGAGACAGGTAGAGAGGGACATGGGAGAAAGAGAGACAGGGAGAGAGAGAGACAGGGAGAGAGAGAGACAGGGAGAGAGAGAGACAGGGAGAGATGGACATGGTAGAAAGAGACAGGGAGAGAGAGACAGGGAGAGAGAGAGACAGGGAGAGAGGGACATGGGAAAAAGAGACAGGGAGAGAGAGATAGGGAGAGAGGGACATGGGAGAGAGAGACAGGGAGAGAGAGACAGGGAGAGAGGGACATGGGAGAAAGAGACAGGGAGAGAGAGACAGGGAGAGAGAGACAGAGAGAGAGAGACAGTGAGAGATGGACATGGGAGAAAGAGACAGGGAGAGAGAGAGTTACAGGGAGAGAGAGAGACAGGGAGAGAGAGAGACAGGGAGAGAGAGAGACAGGGAGAGAGAGAGACAGGGAGAGAGAGAGACAGGGAGAGAGAGAGACAGGGAGAGAGAGAGACAGGGAGAGAGGGACATGGGAGAGAGAGACAGGGAGAGAGAGAGACAGAGAGAGAGAGACAGGGAGAGATGGACATGGGAGAAAGAGACAGGGAGAGAGAGACAGGGAGAGAGGGACATTTGAGAAAGAGACAGGGAGAGAGAGACAGGGAGAGAGAGACAGGGAAAGAGGGACATGGGAGAAAGAGACAGGGAGAGATTGACATGGGAGAGAGAGACAGGGAGAGAGGGACATGGGAGAAAGAGACAGGGAGAGATGGACATGGGAGAGAGAGACAGGGAGAGACGGACATGGGAGAAAGAGACAGGTAGAAAGAGACAGGGAGAGAGAGACAGGGAGAGAGAGAGACAGGGAGAAAGAGACAGGGAGAGAGAGACACGGAGAGATGGACAGGGAGAGATGGACATGGGAGAAAGAGACAGGGAGAGAGAGACAGGGAGAGAGGGACATGGGAGAAAGAGACAGGGAGAGATGGACATGGGAGAGAGAGACAGGGAGAGAGGGACATGGGAGAAAGAGACAGGGAGAGATTGACATGGGAGAGAGAGACAGGGAGAGAGGGACATGGGAGAAAGAGACAGGGAGAAAGAGACAGGGAGATAGAGACAGGGAGAGAGAGACAGGGAGAGATGGACATGGGAGAAAGAGACAGGGAGAAAGAGACAGGGAGAGAGAGACAGGGATAGATGGACAGGGAGAGATGGACATGGGAGAAAGAGACAGGGAGAGAGAGACAGGGAGAGAGGGACATGGGAGAAAGAGAGAGGGAGCGAGAGACAGGGAGAGAGGGACATTGGAGAAAGAGACAGGGAGAGAGAGGCAGGGAGAGAGGGACATGGGAGAAAGAGACAGGGAGAGAGAGACAGGGAGAGAGGGACATGGGAGAAAGAGACAGGGAGAGATGGACATGGGAGAAAGAGACAGGGAGAAAGAGACAGGGAGAGAGAGACAGGGAGAGAGAGACATGGGAGAGAGAGACAGGGAGAGAGAGACAGGGAGAGAGAGACAGGGAGAGAGAGACAGGGAGAGAGACATGGGAGAGAGAGACAGGGAGAGAGGGACATGGTAGAAAGAGACAGGGAGAAAGAGACAGGGAGAGAGAGACAGGGAGAGAGAGACATGGGAGAGAGAGACAGGGAGAGAGAGACATGGGAGAGAGAGACAGGGAGAGAGAGACAGGGAGAGAGACATGGGAGAACGAGACAGGGAGAGAGAGACAGGGAGAGAGAGACAGGGAGAGAGAGACAGGGAGAGAGACATGGTAGAAAGAGACAGGGAGAAAGAGACAGGGAGAGAGAGACAGGGAGAGAGAGACATGGGAGAGAGAGACAGGGAGAGAGAGACATGGGAGAGAGAGACAGGGAGAGAGAGACAGGGAGAGAGACATGGGAGAACGAGACAGGGAGAGAGGGACATGGTAGAAAGAGACAGGGAGAGAGAGACAGGGAGAGAGACATGGTAGAAAGAGACAGGGAGAAAGAGACAGGGAGAGAGAGACAGGGAGAGAGAGACATGGGAGAGAGAGACAGGGAGAGAGAGACATGGGAGAGAGAGACAGGGAGAGAGAGACAGGGAGAGAGACATGGTAGAAAGAGACAGGGAGAAAGAGACAGGGAGAGAGAGACAGGGAGAGAGAGACATGGGAGAGAGAGACAGGGAGAGAGAGACATGGGAGAGAGAGACAGGGAGAGAGAGACAGGGAGAGAGACATGGGAGAACGAGACAGGGAGAGAGGGACATGGTAGAAAGAGACAGGGAGAGAGAGAGACATGAAGAGACAGAGGGGAAGAAATGTACATCATTTAATATCGAGTTGTTGTATAATATAGTTTAATTTACAAAAACGAAGGTACATAAAATATCTCTAGACATTCAAGGGTATGGTTATGTATGGATATGTTTAGTAAGCAAACGATGGTTCATGTTCATAGGATACAGTAAACCCTTAGAATGCATAAGATGGAAATAGAAAATACAATGTCAATTCTGAATATGATTGGGAGTGTTTGTGAAAGCAAATCTAATAGTAGATTAACAGTATTAGTATTAGTATTGGTATGTCACAGCTATCGTCTTTGATTCACATCACTGTGAAAGCCATTTGGGAGATGTCCTTTACTACAAAAGGGCTCTATAATCATTCTGGAGGCTGGGGACGGGATGGAGAAATCCTTACATTCATGGTGCCCAGATTCATGGCTGTTTCTGTTTGGCTAGTCATTTCCGAGTGCAGCGTAGCTATTTTATTTGGCCTGGTCTTGGCTCCAGGACAGGGGGACAGTCTTCCTCTACTGCTGAGCCCAAAGAATGTCCTTGCTTACTTTTCCTCTGCTTTCCTCTGCTTCTCTTTTTGAGAAAATAAAGATGAAAATCTGGAAGGCAGCCCTGCTTGAGTTATTGGTTTAAAGTAAGAGGAGGGAGGGAGAGAGGGAACGGGATAGAGGGGAACCTCAGAACCTGTGTTTGTGTTAAGGAGTTGGGTTCCGTTTTTCCCGGCAGAGGGATTTCTCACCTCTCAATGCGGAACTGAAATATAGTTTGTTTTTGAAAATGCATACAGACTCCCTGTTGAACATTTGAATAGCACAGTTGTGATTAGATTCGGCCAATATCATAGTCACTGGCGTTACCAATATTCAAGCTTATGCTACAGCTTCCTGTCGGACGTCGGTCACAATGAAACCTGGATTGAAGCATCTTTAAAGTTGGTTTTACGATGTCCTTTGAGTGATTCAGAAGGACGTTGGCTAGCATTAACCAGTAGCGTAACTAACATTCATGTACTCTTACAGAGGTGAACTATCCCTTTAAGATGGAAGTAAACAATCCCTTTAAGAGCACCGGGGTCAGTCAAGGCGAAACAGACATAGTTATTTCCCACAACCCATTGCATGTCAGGCGCTGCAATGCCCACTGTATAAGACAAGTGTTCCGTTGTGCATGTGTATGCCGGTGTGTACAGCACAGGCTATTTGTTTTAATTTAGCCTGGTGTTTCCGAATGCAAATATATACATGATACACTCTTCAGGTGTGGGCCATTTACAACCTGATCGTGTCTTTCCTGTGTTTCCCCCAGGTGCATGTCTTCTACTGTAGAGACAGAGAGAGAGAGAGGGAGAGAGAGAGAGAGAGAGAGAGGGGGGGGGGGGGGCACCTGCATCTCAGCAGCACCTGAAACTAGGCGAATGCAGGCTAATGAAGTGGCTTCCATCCTGCATGCCTGGAGAGTTAAACACAGCCCTCTGATGCTCTGCAGTTGACCACTCATTCTACCACTAACCACTCAACTAAATGACATGCATTACCATGTAGCACTCTACTTGATACAATGTTGTTACTACAGTATTGACAGTGGTACAGTGGCATGGCATTACAACACATGTATAGGAACTCTTATGTCCAGTCTTAGGAAGTCATAATCTCACTACACTCTATACTAACTCTATACTGCTTCAATACAAGTTGAAACAGTTCTCTTTCTGCCTTTTAGAAACAGTTACACAGAGATAGACGGTCCTTTGTAGCTGCTATCCCTCATCGTCCAGCTTTAC
>NC_048571.1:14664495-14729495 GCF_013265735.2 Oncorhynchus mykiss
GTTTGTAGTAGTAGTAGTAGTAGTGCTAGGTGTACTAATAGTACAAGAATTAGAAACAGGAGCAGTAGTAGTAGTAGTAGTAGTAGTAGTAGTAGTAGTAGCAGCATGGTGGTTGTAGTAGTAGTAGTAGTAGTAGTAGTAGTAGTAGTAGTAGTAGTAGCAGTAGCATTAGTAGTCTGCTAGTAATAGTAGTAGCAGCATGGTGGTAGTAGTAGTAGTAGTAGTAGCAGTAGTAGTATTCTAGTAGCACTAGTAGCATGCTAGTATTAGTAGTAGCAACAGTAGTAATAGCAGTTGTAGTGGTATTAGTAGTTGTTGTAGTAGTAGTAGAATCATTATAGTAGTAGTAGTAGAATCAAGTGTGTTGTAGTAGTAGTATTAGTAGTAGTAGTAGAATCAAGTTTGTTGTAGTAGTAGTAGTGCTAGTTGTACTAATAGTACAAGAACTAGAAACAGGAGCAGTAGTAGTAGTAGTAGTAGTAGCAGTAGTAGTAGTAGTAGTAGTAGTGGTAATAGTAGTAGCAGTAGCAGTAGTAGTCTGCTAGTAGTAGTAGTAGCAGCACGGTAGTAGTAGTAGTAGTAGTAGTAGTATTAGCAGTAGTAGTAATACTAGTAGGTGAAGTAGTAAAAGCATGGTAGTAGCAGTAGTAGTAGTAGTAGTAGTAGTGGTAATAGTAGTAGCAGTAGCAGTAGTAGTCTGCTAGTAGTAGTAGCAGCATGGTAGTAGTAGTAGTAGTAGTAGTAGTAGTGGTAATAGTAGTAGCAGTAGCAGTAGTAGTCTGCTTGCTAGTAGTAGTAGCAGCATGGTAGTAGTAGTAGTAGTAGTAGTAGTATTAGCAGTAGTAGTAATAGTAGTAGGTGAAGTAGTAAAAGCATGGTAGTAGCAGTAGTAGTCTTCTAATAGTAGTAGGGGAAGTAGTAGCAGCATGGTAGCAGTAGGTGAAGTAGTAGCATCATGGTAGCAGTAGGTGAAGTAGTAGCATCATGGTAGAAGTAGTAGTAGAAGTAGTAGCATGGTAGTAGTAAAACAAAACAAAAATATATATATTTTTATTTATTTATATAGGAAATCAGGATTGATTTGTCAGAGGACAAACCATTCACAGGGACAAACTGATATCTTCCCGACAGATAAGATCTAAACCAGGCCAGAACTTGTCCGTGTAGACCAATTTGGGTTTCCAATCTCTCCAAAAGAATGTGGTGATTGATGGTATCAAAAGCAGCACTAAGGTCTAGGAGCACGAGGACAGATGCAGAGCCTTGGTCTGATGCCATTAAAAGGTAATTTACCACCTTCACAAGTGCAGTCTCAGTGCTATGATGGGGTCTAAAACCAGACTGAAGCATTTCGTATACATTGTTTGTCTTCAGGAAGGCAGTGAGTTGCTGCGCAACAGCTTTTTCTAAAATTTTTGAGAGGAATGGAAGATTCAATATAGTTTTTTATTTTTTCTGGGTCAAGGTTTGGCTTTTTCAAGAGAGGCTTTATTACTGCCACTTTTAGTGAGTTTGGTACACATCCGGTGGATAGATTATGTTGAACATTGAAGGGCCAAGCACAGGAAGCAGCTCTTTCGGTAGTTTAGTTGGGGTCCAGTAGCTTGAAGGTTTAGAGGCCATGATTATTTTCATCATTGTGTCAAGAGATATGGTACTAAAACACTTGAGTGTCTCTCTTGATCCTAGGTCCTGGCAGAGTTGTGCAGACTCAGGACAACTGAGCTTTGAAGGAATACGCAGATTTAAAGAGGAGTCCGTAATTTGCTTTCTAATAATCATGATCTTTTCCTCAAAGTAGGAAAATAATGTATTGCTGCTGAAGTGAAAGCCATCCTCTCTTGAGGAATGCTGGTTTTTAGTTAGCTTTGCGACAGTATCAAAAATACATTTTGGGTTGTTCTTATTTTCCTCAATTAAGTAGTAGTAGAAGTAGTAGCAGCATGGTAGTAGTAGTAGTAGTAGTAGTAGCATGGTAGTAGTAGTATAGAAGTAGTAGTAGCATGGTAGTAGTAATAGAAGTAGTAGCAGCATGGTAGTAGTAGTAGAAGTAGTAGCAGCATGGTAGTAGTAGGTGAAGTAGTAGCAGCATGGTAGTAGTAGTAGTAGTAGTAGTAGTAGTAGCATGGTAGTAGTAGTATAGAAGTAGTAGCAGCATGGTAGTAGTAGTAGTAGAAGTAGTAGCAGCATGGTAGTAGTAGTAGAAGTAGTAGCAGCATGGTAGTAGTAGTAGTAGTAGTAGTAGTAGTAGCATGGTAGTAGTAGTATAGAAGTAGTAGTAGCATGGTAGTAGTAATAGAAGTAGTAGCAGCATGGTAGTAGTAGTAGAAGTAGTAGCAGCATGGTAGTAGTAGTAGAAGTAGTAGCAGCATGGTAGTAGTAGTAGTAGTAGTAGTAGCATGGTAGTAGTAATAGAAGTAGTAGCAGCATGGTAGTAGTAGTAGTAGTAGAAGTAGTAGCAGCATGGTAGTAGTAGTAGAAGTAGTAGCAGCATGGTAGTAGTAGTAGAAGTAGTAGCAGCATGGTAGTAGTAGTAGTAGTAGTAGTAGCATGGTAGTAGTAGAAGTAGTAGCAGCGTGGTAGTAGTAGTAGAAGTAGTAGCAGCATGGTAGTAGTAGTAGCATGGTAGTAGTAGTAGAAGTAGTAGCAGCATGGTAGTAGGAGAAGTATTAGCAGCATGGTAGAAGTAGTAGCAGCATGGTAGTAGGAGTAGAAGTAGTAGCAGCATGGTAGTAGTAGTAGTAGTAGTAGCATGGTAGTAGTAGTAGTAGAAGTAGTAGCAGCATGGTAGTAGTAGTAGAAGTAGTAGCAGCATGGTAGTAGTAGTAGCATGGTAGTAGTAGTAGAAGTAGTAGCAGCATGGTAGTAGGAGAAGTAGTAGCAGCATGGTAGTAGTAGTAGAAGTAGTAGCAGCATGGTAGTAGTAGTAGAAGTAGTAGCAGCATGGTAGTAGTAGTAGAAGTAGTAGCAGCATGGTAGTAGTAGTAGTAGTAGTTGTAGTAGCATGGTAGTAGTAGTAGAAGTAGTAGCAGCATGGTAGTAGTAGCAGTAGTAGTAGTAGTAGTAGTAGTAGCATGGTAGTAGTAACAGTAGTAGTAGTAGTTGTAGTAGCATGGTAGTAGTAGTAGTAGTAGTAGTAGCATGGTAGTAATAGTAGAAGTAGTAGCAGCATGGTAGTAGTAGTAGTAGTAGTAGAAGTAGTAGCAGCATGGTAGTAGTAGTAGAAGTAGTAGCAGCATGGTAGTAGTAGCAGTAGTAGTAGTAGTAGTAGTAGTAGCAGCAGTAGTAGTAGTAGTAGAAGTAGTAGTCTGCTAATAGTAGTAGTAAAGTAGAAGTACTAGAAGAAGAAACAGGAGTAGTAGTAGTAATAGTAGTAGGTTAGTAGTACTATAGCTACAGAAGTAGTTGTTTATGCATTAGTAAGAGTATTGTTTACATGTTATTATACCCGTCTCATTCCGTATTCACATGCTAGTCGGAACTAGGAAACTCATGCCACGTTCATGACCTTGTCAGAACTAGGAAACTCAGAAATGGTTGAATGGGGCAATTGTATAACTACAACCGGTTAGCAAGTCGGAAATGTCAGTGTTTCCTAGTTCCGACTAGCACATGACCGCGGCATGAGTCCACCTGCTAGTTCCCCTATGACCACAGTCAATAACATGGCTGATGTGTTTCCTATCAGCTGTTACACAGGGCCAGGCACAGGGGGCACTGCACTCACTGCATTGGCACCTGTGAGAGGGGGCATAGAGAGAAGAGCTGTTTGTCACTGGCCTGTCTCTCTCTCATCCTTATGAGTGCTCTCTCTCTTCTCTCACTTTCTCTCTCTTTCTCTCTGCTTTCACTTCCTATCTCTCTCTCCCTCTCTCTGCTCTCAGTTTCTCTCTCTCTCTCTCTCGATTTCTCTTCCCTCTCTCTCTCCCCACTGACCCCTCCACCATCTTCCCTGTCTCATCCTTTATGCATACTGACAGCGCTCCTCTCCGTTTATGGCACTGCATAACATCCCCTCATTACCGCCTGAGCCCCAGAAACCCAAGCCCAGCAAGGAGAGAGGGAGAGGGGGAAGGAGAGGAAGGAGGAGGAAGAGAGAGAGAGAGAGTGAGACGGGAAGGAAGAGGAAGAGACAGAGATCGGGGAGAGAGGAGGGAGAAAGAGATAGAGAGATGAGGGTGTGGGAGAGGGGGATGGGAGGGGAGAGAGAAGTGGCAATGATGACATTCGCTTTGGCTAATATTAATCTGATTCATTTGGCAGGCTAGGAAACATCGCCTTAACCCTTTCTGTTCCACTACAGTGTATATGAGAGGACTCCTGGGTAGCAGTGTTGGCCATGTGTCAGGAGAAGAGAGACAGACACACACACACACACACACACACACACACACACACACACACACACACACACACACACACACAACACACACCACACCACACACACACACACACACATCCAAACATGTAAACACACACACACACATGCGTACAGTATGGCAGCTTGTGTTGGCTGAAAACAGCAGTGCAGGCAGTATGGGTAGATATATCTGTGATCTCTCTGCTTTTCAGCCAATCAACCCCAAAGCTCCTGTCTCTGCCCCTCCATTGATCCCCATTAAAATGCTTAACAGATGTCTTGCTCAGGAAAGACAAATGCTTTTTCTGCTTCTATTTCCATTCGTATTGCATGGTACAGACTGTCTGGTAGAGTCATCCTGCCAGATAGGAGATTCCTACTCAGCCATTCATTGAAGTACAGTAAGAGGGAAATGCATGGGGGTTCCTTGAAATAATACAGCCAAATAAACAGCAGCCATTTTGATCTCGCTATGTGTTTTCTCCTCGGCTGGTGGAATATCTAAGATACAGTAAATCATCTCCAGCAGAATGGAAAGACAGACAGTGGACACACACACACACACACACACACACAAAGTGTTATCAACGTCTAATTTGTGACATCATCCTGTAACCAGCTCGTGTCTGGAGCATCTGGGCAAAGAACATTAGGATAGACTGTTGTTATGCTAGCCTGTCAAAGAAAGCAACTATTGTGTGTGTGTGTGTGTGTGTGTGTGTGTGTTGTGTGTAACTGGACCCCATGCTTCCTTTTAATGTTTCTGTGTACAGCATGTGTGTGTGTGTGTTACATGTGTGTGTGTCTCTCACCCTGAGTGCAGCCCTGGACGGTACACTAGCAGGTCTGTCTGTGAGCGCTGACGTCCCTCACTGGAAGAAGCCCTTCACTTGAGACCACAGCCATGAAAGGCCCTGTCTGTCTTAGATCCCTCTTACCACTCTGTGACGGCTTGAGACCACAGCCATGAAAGGCCCTGTCTGTCTTAGAGCCCTCCTACCACTCTGTGGCGGCTTGAGACCACAGCCATGAAAGGCCCTGTCTGTCTTAGAGCCCTCCTACCACTCTGTGGCGGCTTGAGACCACAGTCATGAAAGGCCCTGTCTGTCTTAGAGCCCTCTTACCACTCTGTGACGGCTTGAGACCACAGCCATGAAAGGCCCTGTCTGTCTTAGAGCCCTCTTACCACTCTGTGACGGCTTGAGACCACAGCCATGAAAGGCCCTGTCTGTCTTAGAGCCCTCCTACCACTCTGTGACGGCTTGAGACCACAGCCATGAAAGGCCCTGTCTGTCTTAGAGCCCTCTTACCACTCTGTGACGGCTTGAGACCACAGCCATGAAAGGCCCTGTCTGTCTTAGAGCCCTCCTACCACTCTGTGGCGGCTTGAGACCACAGCCATGAAAGGCCCTGTCTGTCTTAGAGCCCTCCTACCACTCTGTGGCGGCTTGAGACCACAGCCATGAAAGGCCCTGTCTGTCTTAGAGCCCTCTTACCACTCTGTGACGGCTTGAGACCACAGCCATGAAAGGCCCTGTCTGTCTTAGAGCCCTCTTACCACTCTGTGACGGCTTGAGACCACAGCCATGAAAGGCCCTGTCTGTCTTAGAGCCCTCCTACCACTCTGTGACGGCTTGAGACCACAGCCATGAAAGGCCCTGTCTGTCTTAGAGCCATCTTACCACTCTGTGACGGCTTGAGACCACAGCCATGAAAGGCCCTGTCTGTCTTAGAGCCCTCTTACCACTCTGTGACGGCTTGAGACCACAGCCATGAAACGCCATGTCTGTCTTTGAGCCCTCTTACCACTCTGTGGCGGCTTGAGACCACAGCCATGAAAGCCCCTGTCTGTCTTAGAGCCCTCCTACCTCTCTGTTGCGGCTTGAGACCACAGCCATGAAAGGCCCTGTCTGTCTTTGAGCCCTCTTACCACTCTGTGGCGGCTTGAGACCACAGCCATGAAAGGCCCTGTCTGTCTTTGAGCCCTCTTACCACTCTGTGGCGGCTTGAGACCGATGTTGGAGGACGCAGAGAGAAGAAGAGAAAGTATCACAGCTGGTCAAGCCTAAACGTCAGACAAATGCAGATATGTGGTTGTTTCCTGACCTTCCTTGTCGGGAAGACAGAGCGAGGTCTCAGAAAAAAACATGACGACAGAAACAAGGACAGGAGAGATCCCACTGGCCTTCCACAGTTTAACTGTGTCATCTATAAACTGGGTTTGGTGTTGGGATTGAAGGATGGGTTAGGATTAGGAAGAGGCCTTGTGTGTGGTTAGGTGTCAGACAGATGCTCTCTGCTGTCTACTTCCTGGTTTTCTCTCCTCTAAACAGCTGACAGAGAGGAGGGAGTACTGTGATGGAGTTCTATTGGGGTCCCAGGCCACAGAACCGCTCTGCTGGAAGACATCTGCTCTAGACTGAGGAAGTGGATTTGGAGACTACGGTTGTGGTGGAGACTCAGCAGGGAGAGAGAGGGGGGACGAGCAGGGGCAATTTGCGATGTCATGTGGGCGATTAGGCAGCTACTCTATCTTCCGACATCGGGGCCCGGCTGCGAGTCTCCCCACTCAGTAGTACATCGTATCCATCATCCTCCACGTCAGGAAACATCATTCCCTTCTTTGTCACCTGGCTCCGACCGCCGCGTGAAAAATGGCTGTTGCTCGTCAGCCCGAAATGATTGGCGAAAACGAGAGAACAGGGAAAATAAAAGTGGAGAGAATGTGGATGGTGGTAGGGGAGGCAGAGAGGGGGATGGAGGGAGGAGGAGGAGAGGAGCGAGGGAAGGTGAAATTGCAGGAAACTCTCTCCAGATTAGGTGTGGGTTAAGAGAATATTGATCTGTGTGTAGAGGACTGTTGATCTCTCTTAGCCTGCCGATGACAAATGGCAGAAAACAGAAAATCGAGCGCTCCACTTCTCTCCAAGGACAGACCGCTTGTTACTCTCTCTTTCTTTTCTGTCTCCACCTCTCTCTTACACACACACACGCACGCACGCACGCACGCACGCACGCACGCACGCACGCACGCACACACACACACACACACACACACACACACACACACACACACACACACACACACACACACACACAGAGGAGGGTAGGGATGGGAGTATACTGGCCCCAGATCAGATCTTTGACGACTCTGAATCGTACCCTAGTCATTTCTCCTTCACCTAATGAACACAACACACCTCTAACCCAACCTACAAACCCAACCCATGGAAACAAGGTCAACAATAGCGTTCTCCTTCCTTATTGAAGGTTACTATAATTAGGGTTGTTCCCATGTTGTGCTCCTAGCTGTGTAGTGTTTGATTAGTGCTACGGCCTTGCCCCTCAGCCCGGTGCTGTTTGATGACTGGCTGAACTCTGCCTGGGTGCTCATCCTCCAGCTCAACATCAAACAGCCTGGAGGCTGAAGCTACTGTGAGCCTGGAGCCCTGGGGAGCCCAACGCTCTCCTCTGCTCTCCTGGAACGCAAACACTCTCTGCAGCTCTCTCTTCTCTCACACACACAGTACACATGCTCTCTCTCTCTTGACTACCTCCTCTCTCTCTCTCGCTCCATCTCTCCTGACTACCTCCTCTCTCTCTATCTCTCCTGACTACCTCCTCTCTCTCGCTCCATCTCTCCTGACTACCTCCTCTCTCTCGCTCCATCTCTCCTGACTACCTCCTCTCTCTCTCTCCATCTCTCCTGACTACGTCCTCTCTCTCGCTCCATCTCTCCTGACTACCTCCTCTCTCTGTCTCTGAAGGGGTTTGGAGTTGACCCTTCTCTTGCTGTTCACCCTTCACCAATAATGTTCTCTCACTCTCTCTCTCTCTTCTCTCTCTCTCTTTCTCTCTCTCTCTCTCTCTCTCTACCTCTCTCTCTCCCTCTCTCTCTCTCCCTCTCTCTCTCTCACAGTTTCTCGGTGTTAATATATATTTTGCAGGTTTACTTTTATTGAGAATTTGCCTTTCTTATGTTCAGAATGCTCCAAGGGAAAGGTATTAATTTCAGAATGCTCCAAGGGAAAGGTATTCATTTCAGAATGTTCCAAGGGAAAGGTATTCATTTCAGAATGTTCCAAGGGAAAGGTATTCATTTCAGAATGCTCCAAGGGAAAGGTATTCATTTCAGAATGCTCCAAGGGAAAGGTATTCATTTCAGAATGCTCCAAGGGAAAGGTATTCATTTCAGAATGCTCCAAGGGAAAGGTATTCATTTCAGAATGCTCCAAGGGAAAGGTATTCATTTCAGAATGCTCCAAGGGAAAGGTATTCATTTCAGAATGCTCCAAGGGAAAGGTATTCATTTCAGAATGCTCTTAAAGTGGAGGTGTATAACTGTTGCAAACAATGACAGCAATCGATGTGCGGAGCTCTAGTCAATGTTTTCATTAAATACCCCAAGGTAATTAACTCTGTAAATCTTTCAAACCCAAAAGGAAAAAGAGACATTAAACTGTACAGAGGAGAAGTGGGAGGCTCATTAGGAAAGCAGGGGGCCCGGTGCCACCAGAAACAAATGAGTGTGTTGTGGGAATGGCAAATACCGTATGGCTCTCTGGGCACTGGGAACGGTGAGCAGGATGGATTAAATATACAAAATGGGTCAAACTCACTATTTAGATGTGGACTGCAGGGATCCTGTCTCCTGCCTCTCCTCCCACTGTCCATATGTAGCTCATACATATGCATCGTTTTTGGACAGACCCATGTGCTAAAAATGGGTGAGGGTTTTTGAAGGTGAGCGTACAGCATTCTATTCATTAGGTGTGGAGTGTGTGGAGTGTGTGGAGTGTGTGGAGTGTGTGGAGGGCTGATTTGGTCAATGACACAAGTCGTTATTCTAAGGCTGGTGGGAAGTAGAGAGGAACGTATTTGCATCTCTCTCCCATCATCCTATATGACAGAGGACTACAGAACTGGGCTGTAGCATCTCCTAATGTCTGTCCACGTTATCTGGCCGCTTTCGGACGACAATGATCATGACAATTACGATGTGTGTTCCGTGATAGGGGTGTCACCCTTCCCCGTTCCTCCTCCGACTGTCCCTTCTGATTGATTCTGTCTCTGTTGTTCCCGTCTGTACCGTATCCACCATCCCCAACCAGCTCGTTACAAATCGCGTTCTAATGAAATAAATTAGTTTAGAAGCTGAGGGGAATAGAGTGGCGGCCCTGGAGACCCCAGACGAAGCCAATCAACCTGCTCAGCTTCTACTTTCTGCTCCACGATGTCTCTTCACTCCCTGGTCCAGCCCTGGATCCCTGGGGAGATCCACCTGTCCATCAGTCACTCTACACAGGCCCCAGGCTAACACTTTTACTCCACTGTCACCACCGACACCGACTGTTCCCGACCGCCACCACCGTTCCCGGCAGCGCGCACCCGCCAGATGTTTAGGAGCTCCATGAGCTCTGTTTCCAAGGCTTCCTCCGTTGTAAATCTGAACTCTTTTCCATGAAGGAGATAGACGAGGAGGAGATAGAGAGAGACAGCAGGCGCTGGGAGCTCTAACCTCCCTCTCCCCATCTGTTGACACAGGTTTCATTTGCACTCATACGGTGCGCATGGATTTGTAGGTTTTGTTGCAGTGCCTTTCTGGCGTAATGTCCCATCAGTTTTGTCAGTGTACAGACTAGGGACAGACTGCAACATAATGACACACAAGTCTCTGCTGTGGGGCTGGGTGACTTCCTACAAACTAAGATAAAGGAAAATATGCTGTCGTCTTTCCTAGTGGAATCCAGTGCAGTGTGGGAGTCAGCATTAGTCCATTTTCAACACCCCTTGTGTTATCGCAGGTGCAGTGACATGCTTGTTTTTCTAGCTCCAACAGTGCAGTGACATGCTTGTGTTTCCAGCTCCAACAGTGCAGTGAAATGCTTGTGATTCTAGCTCCAACAGTGCAGTGACATGCTTGTGTTTCCAGCTCCAACAGTGCAGTGAAATGCTTGTGATTCTAGCTCCAACAGTGCAGTGAAATGCTTGTGATTCTAGCTCCAACAGTGCAGTGAAATGCTTGTGATTCTAGCTCCAACAGTGCAGTGAAATGCTTGTGTTTCTAGCTCCAACAGTGCAGTGAAATGCTTGTGTTTCTAGCTCCAACAGTGCAGTGAAATTCTTGTGTTTCTAGCTCCAACAGTGCAGTGAAATGCTTGTGTTTCTAGCTCCAACAGTGCAGTGAAATGCTTGTGATTCTAGCTCCAACAGTGCAGTGAAATGCTTGTGATTCTAGCTCCAACAGTGCAGTGAAATGCTTGTGTTTCTAGCTCCAACAGTGCAGTGAAATGCTTGTGATTCTAGCTCCAACAGTGCAGTGAAATGCTTGTGTTTCTAGCTCCAACAGTGTAGTGAAATGCTTGTGTTTCTAGCTCCAACAGTGCAGTGAAATGCTTGTGTTTCTAGCTCCAACAGTGCAGTGAAATGCTTGTGTTTCTAGCTCCAACAGTGCAGTGATATGCTTGTGTTTCTAGCTCCAACAGTGCAGTGAAATGCTTGTGATTCTAGCTCCAACAGTGCAGTGAAATGCTTGTGAATCTAGCTCCAACAGTGCAGTGAAATGCTTGTGTTTCTAGCTCCAACAGTGCAGTGAAATGCTTGTGTTTCTAGCTCCAACAGTGCAGTGAAATGCTTGTGTTTCTAGCTCCAACAGTGCAGTGAAATGCTTGTGTTTCTAGCTCCAACAGTGCAGTGAAATGCTTGTGATTCTAGCTCCAACAGTGCAGTGAAATGCTTGTGATTCTAGCTCCAACAGTGCAGTGAAATGCTTGTGTTTCTAGCTCCAACAGTGCAGTGAAATGCTTGTGATTCTAGCTCCAACAGTGCAGTGAAATGCTTGTGTTTCTAGCTCCAACAGTGTAGTGAAATGCTTGTGTTTCTAGCTCCAACAGTGCAGTGAAATGCTTGTGTTTCCAGCTCCAACAGTGCAGTGAAATGCTTGTGTTTCTAGCTCCAACAGTGCAGTGATAATACCTAGCAACACAAAACAATGGGAAACATCCTCCAAGAAATTAAGAAATATCAGAACAAACAACATATGGCTCTGACAATAACTAAGAATGGTGAGCCATAATTGAGCTATTGGGCATTAGCCATAAGGGTGAGACAGACTAGCCATAGTCCCTGATATGTCACTGATGCCAATAATGGAGCGATGAGAGAGGATGGGCAATGCCCACAACATGGCCAGGTGCAGTAACTCTTAGTGACTGGCCGTCCCTTCAGTCTGCTCCAGATTTACACTGCTACTTAAGCAGCTAGGGCACATAGGGAAATGCATAGCTGACAGAGGTATGCATGGCTGACAAAGGGAACCATGGCTGACAGAGGGATCCATGGCTGACAGAGGGATCCATGGCTGACAGAGAAGTGCATGGCTGACAGAGGGATCCATGGCTGACAGAGGGATCCATGGCTGACAGAGGGATCCATGGCTGACAGAGAGAAGCATAGCTGACAGAGAGAAGCACAGCTGACAGAGGGATCCATGGCTGACAGAGAGGTGCATGGCCGACAGAGAGACGCATGGCTGACAGAGAGACCCATGGCTGACAGAGAGACCCATGGCTGACAGAGAGACACATGGCTGACAGAGAGACCCATGGCTGACAGAGAGACCCATTGCTGACAGAGATGCATGGCTGACAGAGGGATCCATGGCTGACAGAGAAAGCCATGGCTGACAGAGAGACCCATGGCTGACAGAGAGACCCATGGCTGACAGAGAGACCCATGGCTGACAGAGGGATCCATGGCTGACAGAGAAATCCATGGCTGACAGAGAGACCCATGGCTGACAGAGAGACGCATGGCTGACATAGAGACCCATGGCTGACAGAGAGACCCATGGCTGACAGAGAGACCCATGGCTGACAGAGAGATGCATGGCTGACAGAGGGATCCATGGCTGACAGAGAAATCCATGGCTGACAGAGGTATGCATGGCTGACAGAGGGATCCATGGCTGACAGAGGGATCCATGGCTGACAGAGGGATCCATGGCTGACAGAGGGATCCATGGCTGACAGAGAGAAGCATGGCTGACAGAGAAATCCATGGCTGACAGAGGGATGCATGGCTGACAGAGGGATGCATGGCTGACAGTGACACATGGGATGCAGTACTGAAATGGAGGGCACTGTGTTCATAATTAATTTGTCTCTCTATTTTTCTCTCCCTCTTCTGTCTCTATCTGTCTATCTTACTCTCTCTCTCCATCTTTCCCTCTCTCTCCCTCCATCCTTCCCTCTCTTTATCTATCTCCAGTCTTTCTCTCTCCCAATCCATTCATCCAATTAACAATAGCCCTTCAGTGTTGTGTAATTTAGGACAGAACACAGCAGTAGTGGATGTTATTATAGACGTTATCAATCAGCTCTGGTCCAGGAGGAGACTTCCCTAATGCCCTGTCACCGTACTTCGGCCCCGTATTTACGACCGCAAATGTGAACTGGATGACTGGCATTGCAGAGCACTCAAATAATACAATAAATCAAAACAGAAGAGTTTTTGTCTTTTCGCAATTTCCTTTTTGGTCTCCGAATATGAAACCAGATGTTTCCGGCATGCTAAAGATGCTTTTCATCTTATTTTCTTTGTTTTTCTTCCTTACTTCCTTTCTCTCTCTCTCTCTCTCTCTCTCTCTCTCTCTCTCTCTCTCTCTCTCTCTCTCTCTCTCTCTCTCTCTCTCTCTCTCTTTCTCTCTCTCTCTCTGTCTGTCTCTCTCTCTCTCTCTCTCTCTCTCTCTCTCTCTCTCTCTCTCTCTCCCTCTCTCTCTCTCTTTCTCTCTCTCTGTCTGTCTGTCTCTCTCTCTCTCTCTCTCTCTCTCTCTCTCTCTCTGTCTGTCTGTCTCTCTCTGTCTCTCTCTCTCTCTCTCTGTCTCTCTCTCTCTCTCTCTCTCTCTCTCTCTCACACACACTCTACCTCTCACACTCTACCTCTCTCACTCTACCTCTCTCTCTCTCTCTCTCTCTCTCTCTACCTCTCTCTCTCCCTCACTCTCTCTCTTCCCCTTGCATGCGCTTTCAAAATAAATGTACCCTTAAAAAAAAGTGAGATGTCCTCTTTGCCCAGGGAAGTAGTCTGTTTTGCATTGATAGAGAGGCACCGGGAGCCTCTGGCCATTCTGCACAGCCTGTTTTCTCTCTGTCTTATCCTGCCTCCACATCTCCCCTCTCCAGTGCGGCTCCAAGGAACACGCGCAGGTCAAAGCAATAGCAGTCGGTTCCCTTCCCTACCCCTCTACCCCCACCGCTACTCTAATTGGGGGTCTCTGGGTTATAGAATGTCTTGGTTATCACAAAGCCCCCAGAGAATACATAACAGCAGCATAATTTCAGTCACGAGTGACCTGCATTTTTCAAATGCATCTCAGCTTCAGCTTGTTTACATTGTGGACAATGTGTCATTATCTCCTGTTCGTTCACAAAGGCATCACGATTTCACAGAAAGGAAACAACATTCAAGACGTCATCCCTCTATGACAGGATTCAGGCATAGAAATTAGGACATAGATAGTGAACCCCACCATTGATATAGTGTAGCTCCATAATCCATACTGCTCTAGGTATAAGTGTGGTCCCAGTCATCTCCTTATGAAGAGCCTGTCTTTTTGAAAAGCTCTGGGCAGACCCCGCCAGACCCCCCGTGTGTCAATGCTCACTGCCGGTCAGTCAATCACAGCCACAATAAACATCCCTCGATTCGTTCTTCAGACCCCAGCCCAGCGCAGGGCTCCGGAGTAAAGCAGGGCTCAGAGCAGGGCTCCCCAGGTTTGAGTCCGACCAGGACCAGCTGACACTGCTTCCTGGCGGGTTTAAAATGCGGGCCAAGTACAAACAAACAGGTTATGTGGCGTGCTGCCGTGCTGTGGCCGGGCTTGGCGAGAGACCGACCTGCACAGTGTTAGAGGGGGATCGCTGGAGACACACTGACATGTCGGGGTTAATGGGTTTTGGGTTTTGGATTGGGGTTGCCGTGGTTACGCACCCAGCCGGTTTGTTTACCATCCATCGCAAGAGCTGGTTGGACGTGAAGTTCTCTAAGGAGTATCACCTCTGAGTATTAGAGAAGTGCTCTCAGGCCAGCCTGAAACAGCTGATGTCATGGAAACGGTAGGGGGCTTTCTGGAAATATTGGATTTGTTTTTCCTATCAAATAAACCACACACAGTCTCCTACTACTCCTGTTTCAGACAGCTAGATACAGTAAACACTGATTAACCTTGTGTGTGTTCTGTTCTACACGTCAAGCTCCTGTTGAACCATCACAGACCACTGTGGTTTACAGTCCTGTCTGTGTGTTAGGTTTCCACAGTGTTTATGAGTGGGGCTTGTCATGGTTGAAGGCAGTGTGGGGCCAGCTTTGTTTAGTATATATCAGGGCTCTCCAACCCTGTTCCTGGAGAGTTACCGTCCTGTAGGTTTTCACTCCAACCCTAATCTAGCGTACTTGATTCTAACAATTTCTTGGTTGATAAGCTGAATCAGGTCCGTTACAACTGGGGTTCGAGGAAAAACCTACAGGAGGGTATCTCTCCAGGAACAGGGTTGGAGAACCCTGATATATAGGAATATACTGTGACCAAGAAGTGGATATGTCTGAGGGATCCTGACATGCAGCGTATCTGTCTGTCTGCACTGATAACTCCTGAGGTGAGTGTATACAACCTGGCCCAAAGGCTTTCCAGACCAAACAACAGTCTTTCACTGTCCCAGGACAGAGCACGGTCAGTCAGCCAATCAGATCGGTTGTTTTACAGCTACTGTTAAATACTGGGAAGTAATTATGGTTGTCCCTATGAACAAGCCAACATGTCAAACAACCACTTCCTGTTAAAGCCCTCTTATCTTAATTGATGAAGTCTCAGAGGAGAGTCAGTCTGCAGTGGGAGGAAGGGGAGGGGAGAGCAGCAAAGTGGCTGTCCAGTGTGTGGAGCCTGCTTATCGTCCGACCGCCTCAGCCTCACACACAGACATATTTTAATGGCAGTTTCCCAAATGCCCAAAAGAGACGGCATAGTCCATCAGAAACAATGAGGGGGAAATTAGTGCTGAGACATTTATTTTACCATTACGGAAGGCCATCATCAATCACGCAGAGAGAGTCTACAGACTGGAGGCTCCTCAGGGGAGGAAGGGGAGGACCACCAAAAATGTAAGTAGTAAAACATAAAAAAATGATCCTTTTTAGATGAAACTAATACTAAAAAACTGAACAAAAATATAAATAACAATTTTACTGAGTTACAGTTCATATAAGGAAATCAGTCAATTGAAATGAATTCATTAGGCCCTAATCAATGGCCCCACCCATGAGCCAGGCCCTGCCAATCAGAATTTGTTTTTTCCCACAAAAATGGCTTTATCATTTTCAGTTTTATCAGCTGTCCGGCTGGCTGGTCTCAGACAATCCCGCAGGTGATGAAGCCGAATGTGGAGGTCCTGGACTGGAGAGGATACACATGGTCTGGAGTTGTGAGCCCAGTTGAACGTATTGACAAATTCTGTAAAATGACATTGGAGGTAGCTTGTGGTAGAGAAATTAACATTCAATTCCAAAAATTCTGAAATTGCATTTTTTGAGAGAAATAGGCTTTTAGTGCATATTGAACATTTCTGGGATCTTTTATTTCAGCTCATGAAACACGGGACCAAATAATAAATTAAAACACACTGTTTTGCAAAGAAGGTCTACAGTAGCAGCAACAGCACTCTGTAGGGTAGCACCATGGTGTAGCTGGAGGACAGCTAGTTTCCGTCCTCCTCTGGGTACATTGAATTCAATTCAAAAACCTAGGAGGCTCATGGTTCTCACCCCCTTCCATAGACTTACACATTAATTATGATAGGTTGGAGGACATCCTCCGGAACCTATCAGAGCTCTTGCAGCATGAACTGACATGTTGTCCACCCAATCAAAGGATCAGAGAATGAATATGGTACTGAAAGCATGAGCTACAGCTAGCTATCACTGCAGTGCATAAAATGTGGTGAGTAGAAAGACAATAGTTGAAAGGTTTGGAACAAATTAATTTCTTCAAAAATGAAGGTAAAGTGAAAGAGAGAGAGAGAGGCAGCTATATTTAGTATTTTTTAAACTTTACTTTCACTTAGCTAGTTAATGCAGCTAGCTACTTTAGCCTACTCAAACTTTCGGCTCAAACAGAAAGCGATGCTATGTTAGCTAGCTGCTATGGTAATCCAGCACTGGAACTCTTCCAAGTCAAGGTAAGCTTTTGGTTGTATTAATTTATTGACACCGGGGCCCGTTGGTGTAACTGCTAATCTCCTTTCTGACTGTACACTGTACTGCGTGATTGTGCACATGGATTGGATTGTGGGTTTATTAACGCGTTAGTTCTAGTAGCTATGTTGACTATGGAGTTATAATATGGTGACAACAATGTAGACTGTGTGTAGCGGTTAGCGGTTATGATATGAAGGTTTGGCTTGGAAAGGTTTTTTCGCTTGGTCACAGATAGCTGATATGTTGTGCATTAAAGTCAACAAGCTAAGGGAAAAAAAGTGTGAGAAGTAGAGCGCGTAGATGTGAGAAGAAATTATATAACGATCAAAGTGATCATGCTGTTTATATGTGGCTGCTATGAAAGTGAACTGTGTTTGCTTGTGATCAGGGGTGTATTCATTCCGCCGATTCTGTTGAAAAAAAATCTTAAATGGAAGCAAACTTACTGAAGCGGGGATAAACATACCTGAATTTCTCCAATAGAAACTCTTGTTTGCAATTGTTGGACTAATGATTACACCCTAGATCAGCTAGATGCAGGCAAGAGTGTGCAAGGCGGTTATGAATGTGTCAATATCTGTCACCTTGATTACTCAAAATTCTCTCGACCTGTGCACCTAGCGTACGTTGTAAAGTTTTATTCATCGGCTAGATTGTAGCAACCTCATGATGGGTACAGGGACATTTTAAGTATCATGTAGTAGCCTAAACCTATCAATGTTACATTGAACTTTGTTCATGGAATATGAATGACAGTCATCCAATATGTTGTAATAGAAATAAGGCCATGCCCATAAAAAAAAGAGTTGCCTCCTTTCTCTTAAACGGCACTGACCGCCACTGTAACATAGCCATATAAAGAGACTACACATTAACGACTGGGGTTGTTGGTAGTCAACCACCACCCACCGCTATTAATGTGGAGCCTCTGCTTATGGCTATGTTAGAACAGAATAGAGTCACAAATGTATCTAGAATATTTGCGAATCTGACAGAAAGGGACAGTTTTTATATTTCTTCGGGAAAAGCTACATATTTAGAACATAACAGTATGTCCAGAAGGACAAAATAACCCAACTCCTCTCCTTGTTCATCTTCTCTCCCAGTCTCCCAGACTGTCACCAAAACGTCCGCGTGTCATTTCCTCTTTAGAGGTTTGTCACTTCCTTCAGACGACGGCAGTCAGCCTAGTGGTTAGAGCGTTGGGCTGCTAACCAAAATGTTGCAAGATCAAATCCCTGAGCTGACAAGGTAAAAATCTGTCCTTCTGCCCCTGAACAAAGCAGTAAACCCACTGCTCCTAGGTCGTTGAGAATAAGAATGTGTTCTTTAACTGACTTGCCTGGTTGAATAAAGGTAAAATAAAAAAAGACAGCGAGCAGCAGAACAAACAGCATTCTAAATAATGCCCAACCAACTGCAATCTCTCCTTCCAGCCCCAAGCACAACAAGATGGAGGCTCCTCTCCTGAGCAGTTTTATAATATAATACACTATTCATGATTTTTTATTCATATTTATTTTCCTCTGGCAATGGTTTAAATCACTCCCTCCCTTTGTTTACTCGTGAATATTTTTTTAGCCTGGTCATCATCCGAGCGGGGGGAGAGAGAGACTGGATGTATGGGTGCTGGTCCTATATCCTAGCGGCTGTAGAGGTAAGGATTCTCTCTCTCTCTGTCTCTCTCTCTCTTTTCCATATGTGATTTACTTTGGAAAGACCTTGCATTTCATCAAAGGATAATCTAACATTTGAGGTGTTTTACAGACTGCATGGGCACCTAAAATAGGTCACTTAAGCAGGCTTAGTGTAGCAGGCCAGGCCGATACGAGGGCCTCGCGCCCCCAGGGAGACCCAGCCAGCGTAATTGGTAGTTATGGCTCCCAGGCTCCATAAGCGAGGAAGAAAGTTGGCCACCTATTGTCACATTTAGGACAGCGGCTGTGACGCACTCTCATCCCGCCACGCCACCCACTGCCGCCACGGCACGGGCTCATTAGCCAACCTGCATCCTAATTACTGGAAAAACCAACACTCACCTGAAAAAGCCTGTTGTCCTTCACTCCTCTATCTCCTATCTCATATCTACTCTCTCTATCTCTCTCTCTCTCTCTCTCTCTCTCTCTCTCTCTCTCCATGTCCTCTATCTTTTTCTGTCTCTCCATTTTTCTTTTTAAATATACACATATTCAGTCCCTGTGTTTTGTACAAAAGTGGGGTAGAAAAAATAATGGCCGTCTATAAAAAGAATCCAACATTAGGTTAATATGTCACCCATTTCACATGTTTAACCTCTCCTTTTTCTGAGTGAGAGAGGAAGAGTGAGAGAGGAAGAGAGAGAGGGAGAGAGAGAGAGACAGTGAGAGACAGAGAGGGACAGAGAGGGGGAAAGGCATAATGAAAAGTCCTAAATGACAGTAGGTTGACAGTGGGATTGGCTGGTAAATGACTCCGGAGTGTCTCGCCTGCGGAGAGGGGATGGACGAAGCTCCCAGTAGAGCTGATTAATTCCAGTCGCAGTGGCTGCCAGGGGAGCAGAGGGTTAGCTGCGGCTGCACGGAGCGCAGAGAGGAGCCTATTACCCACACTGCCGCTGAAACCCATCTAATCAGCTACAGCGCGACCTGGCTCGCAGAGACAAACTTTCCAGGGCTCGCTCCCCATTCGTTCCACACAGGGACTTAAATACGGAGGAGGTGAGGGAGGGCACCCGGTTTGGGGAGGGGTACAAAGGATTTTCTTTTCAAAAGATGGTTAGGAGCTTTGTAAGAAAGAAATCCTCTGCCTGCCTCTCATTCTTTCCTCTCTCTCTCTCTCTCCCTCTCTCTCTCTCTCTCTCTCTCTCTCTCTCTCTCTCTCTCTCTCTCTCTCTCTCTCTCTCTCTCTCTGTGCACAGAGCAGATTCCTGGGGCTTTGATAGTGACAGACCTTCCTGTGTAGCAGCTGAAAGTGTGACCAGATATGAATATGTCAGAGCATTTAATCCCAGCGCTGCTCTCAAAGCCTCCTGAAAGTATGTCAGAAGTGAAACACACACACACACACACACACACACACACACACACACACACACACACACACACAGAAGCACAATTTCAGTGAAACACACAGTACATTACACACACATACACACTGCCACGGAGCAGCCATCTGTCGGCTGCTTGACACCATGCGTGCATCATTCTCCAAAAAGAGAGATGAAGGGCTCATATCAGTGTGATTGACCCTGGATGGGAAGTGAAGTGTATAACTCTCTTCAACATACAAGCCTCTCTGGACCAGGCATCACAATCAAAAAAAATAACAGTTTTCCATATATTTACATGCAGGTAGGTGGGAAGGTGAATATACTGTATACTGTATATACAGATCCATCTCTACTGTACAGCCACACACAGAGCCATCTCTACTGTACAGCCACACACAGATCCATCTCTACTGTACAGCCACACACAGAGCCATCTCTACTGTACAGCCACACACAGATCCATCTCTACTGTACAGCCACACACAGAGCCATCTCTACTGTACAGCCACACACAGAGCCATCTCTACTGTACAGCCACACACAGATCCATCTCTACTGTACAGCCACACACAGATCCATCTCTACTGTACAGCCGCACACAGAGCCATCTCTACTGTACAGCCACACACAGATCCATCTCTACTGTACAGCCACACACAGATCCATCTCTACTGTACAGCCACACACAGAGCCATCTCTACTGTACAGCCACACACAGATCCATCTCTACTGTACAGCCACACACAGATCCATCTCTACTGTACAGCCGCACACAGATCCATCTCTACTGTACAGCCACACACAGATCCATCTCAACTGTACAGCCACACACAGATCCATCTCTACTGTACAGCCACACACAGAGCCATCTATATTGTACAGCCACACACAGAGCCATCTATACTGTACAGCCACACACAGAGCCATCTATATTGTACAGCCACACACAGAGCCATCTATACTGTACAGCCACACACAGAGCCATCAATACTGTACAGCCACACACAGAGCCATCTATATTGTACAGCCACACACAGACTGACACCACCTACTCATGTTCCAGTCGTTCCAGAACAGATAGAATCCTTCAACAGAGGGTTCCCTCTCGTGAGGAATATTCTCCCTCCCTCCTTCCCTCCGTCCAGCACCCGTTGAGAAAGGTCATGAATAATCCATGTTACGTACTGTGACCTAACTGAACTGTTCAAATATTGATCTTGCCCAATCATAATAAAGCCAAATGACTGAAAGCGATCCATCACGAGAAACATTCGGTCTGCTTAACTTGCTCAATTTCCCCTCGCCCCGGCGCTACATTACGGCTCAATAATAATAACGATGCTATCAGCGCTGGCTATAGCTGCAGAGTTAGCCTGGGAAAGGTGCTCTGTTGTCATGCTAATTAGGTGACAACAAATCCATAACATTATTAAATACACTTAGATGATTACTCTCCATCCTCACTCATCTATGGAAGGAAGGAATAAATATTTGCCAATGCTCCTCTATGTGTGTGTGTGTGTGTGTGTGTGTGTGTGTGTGTGTGTGTGTGTGTGTGTGTGTGTGTGTGTGTGTGTGTGTGTGTGTGTGTGTGTGCCTGTGCATGTGCGTGTTCCTGTATGCATCTGTCTTAGGAAGACATACGTGATGTGTGTGTGTCTGTGTGTGGCCGAGCTGCTTGAGGAAAGCAAGTTAGGCCTCCGACTCTGTGATCTGAAACTCACCCCAGCGTTTCATGTGGTCATTAATGCCCCTAAAGGTGAGTGTGCATCACCGCATTCTTAAGTAAGCGGAATAGTCACCGGTTTTAATTAGCTTTGAAATATTAAACCCAGCCGCACATCGTCGGCGCTATTGTTGAGCTCTTAATTTACCGAGCAATTAAGCCGAGGCCCTCATTTATCAGTGTGTGTTCATTTGCTGGAAACCTAGTCACTTTTTATTAATTGATGCCATTGATATCCTGAGGTAAAATGAATGGGCATACACCAGAGGTCATGCCGGCAGTAGGAGCTAGCTAGCTGGCGCTGGATGAGCCCAAAGAGGAATAGGAAGTGGACGATAGGCAGATTACACCTGAGATGTGTTGAGACATTAACAATCACACTGGGGATTCCGTCTGAAGCGAGAAAGAGGAGAAAATGGAGGAAAATGCTTCCTGTTTTTTTCTTTGGCCATCTGTTTTGTCTGGGAGGCGGGAAATTATCTTAATGCCTTTAAGAGGGAAAACAATTATAGCCTTAACCTCTTTACTTCTCCTCCCTTTGCTTCCCCCGTTACACTTCCCAGAATGGAATCCCATTCTTACCGAAGCCAGAATGTACTGTCATATGTTTCTTACCAGAATAGTCTTACATACCAGTAACATAAGATTGGTTTGTAATAATGATGTTTGTTTGTGTCCAACTGCAGTTGTTTATTAGTTTTGTGTTCGGTGAATCACACACAAATGTAATATTATTTGAACGATATTAGCGTTGTTGCAGGAGTTTGTGCAGTACACTACTTTTAAAACAATGAAACCATCCTCTCTGGTTAGCAGTACTGGAGAGTTCCAACAGCAGACACCTGCTAAGAGCATGTTTACAACAACAGCATGATCATGTTGGGGACATCAGGGGATAGACGGCACCATCAAGGTGTCTCCGTGGTCTCTGGTGTGTGTACAGGTGTTGGTGCGATTCTGCCTGGCAGACACATTTCTACTGATGTCAGGCCAACAATAGTAGAGCGTTTGTATAACTCCATAATCTCCCAGTCATGGTTGTGTGTAAAAATGTACCCAGGAGATTATTACCTGTTGCTGGTGGTTTGATTGATGTTGCTCATCCTAAAACATTTACGCAGAGAACGTTTCATGGACTTTTTCATATCAAAATTCATTAAAAAAATACACATCCACAACATTATCTAGAAATGGACGAGTTATTGATTGGTCGACGTTTAGTTATTTTGATGATTTTGTACGGTTACAGTTGCACCACCAAAACAAAACCATGTTACTCAGCAGCCTGTCAGTGCAGGTTGAAACCTATTTGAAATCACATACAGAACATCGCAAATAGCAGACCAACAGTAGAGAAATAGAGCCAACAAGGAGAGCCACCCAGGGCCCCGGAGGTCAGCGTGTTACCCAGAGAGAGTGAGAGGTATCTGGGGGACCTGGGCTGATCCTGGCTGTGGTGGTGCTATGTCAGGCAGGTTGTTGCTGCTCTACCCTGTGAATGTGCTAATATGCTCCCATTCCTCATCCCGACAGTCAGTAAAGCACTGGGGCAAAATATTCTGTCTCCCTGAGCAGCCCCTAATAAATTGTCCTTTCATCCACGCCTAAGACACCTTCCCTCTCTCGCCCTCTATCCATCCATCCATCCCTCTCGCTCCCCCTCTCTCTCTCTCTCTCTCTCTCTCTCTCGCTCTCTCTCTCTCTCTCTCTCTCTCTCTCTCTCTCTCTCTCTCTCTCTCTTTCTCTCCCTCTCCCTCTCCCTCTCCCTCTCCCTCTCTCTCTCTCTCCCTCCACCCCCGTCTTCTCTCTTTGTAGACTCACCTGGCCCCTGTGGTTTCTAGAACTGGCACAGCTGCCCTGGCACTCAATAAACCATAAACCAGGGGGCACAGGCCAGTCCTTCAGCCCTCTACAATGCACTCTGGGTAATAGATGAGGAGAGGAGGAGAGAATGAGGGGAAGGGGGAGAATGAGGGAGGGGGAGACAGGGGGAGAGCAAGGAGTGGGGAGGTAGGGCAAACCCAGTGCCAGGGGTTCCACAGTGGTAACGCTAGTCTCGCCAAGCTAACGCAAGGGGCTAACTAGAGAGAGTGGCTGCTGTGTTGAAATCCCTCCTCTCCTCCACTGCCTATAGCGGAAGGTTTAATGAGAGAGAGGCTAGCAGGGACACCCCCTCCCTCCTGGCTTTGGCCCCTTCTGGAAGAGAAAAACCCTCTACTCCTCTCTTCCCTCTCTCCTCTTCCCTCTCTCCTCTTCTCTCACTCCTCTTCCCTCTCTCCTCTTCCCTCTCTCCTCTTCCCTCTCTCCTCCTCTCTCATCCTCTCCACACATCGTCACATCACCACAGCGCTGCTTCCGCTTTGTAATTGTGCAATTAGTGCCACAGCCTGGTTTTCACATATCACAAATGGCTGGCTGGTGGTATTAAAGAACCTAAAGTTCTATCCTAGCAGGCTTGGCTGGGAGAGGTGCATTAAGGGCAGCGTTTTGTAAAATGTGAGCCAATTTATCATGATCTGTTTTTCGTTCCCACCCACCACTCACCACCCCACTCCCTTGTCTTTCAGTCTGACCTTGCTCTGGGTTTTGTGGAGGTTCAATTTGCTCATTGTTACTTGCTTGCATAATTTTCAACTGCTGCACACACAGAGAGAGACGAGCACCCACTTGCACCACAGTCACACACACACCAACAGAGCACACACACACACACACACACACACACACACACACACACACACACACACACACACACACACACACACACACACACACACACACACACACACACACACACACACACACACACACACACACACACACACACACACAATAGAACACACAGACATGCACACACCAACAGAACACATACACACATGCACAGACACACACATCAACAGAGCACATGCACACACACACTAACACAATAAAATACACACACACTCACACCAACAGCACATGCATGCGACTGATTGCTCCCGCTGACACTTTGCTTTCTCTGTCACTCTCTACCTCTCTCCCTTTCCCTCTCCAAGCAAAATCTACTCATTTATATGCCGGGGCTAAACGCTATTCATTTGTAAGATGGCAAGCTGTATAACACTGGTAATTCCTCCTAACCAATTTCCTGCGCTCTCCCCTTTAGCTGTCATAAGCAGTGCATTAAGCGAGTGAGGCAAATCCTCTCCCATTCAGCGCCATTGGCTTTTTCCCTCACTCACTCTATCTCACTCTCTTTCTCTCTTTCCCTCTCTCTCTCTCTCTCTCTCTCTCTCTCTCTCTCTCTCTCTCTCTCTCTCTCTCTCGCTCTCTCTCTCTTTCTTCCCTTCCCTTTTCTCTCTCTCTCTCTCTCTCTCTCTTTCTTCCCTTCTCTCTCCGTCACCCACTCGTCACCCCCGTCTCCACGGCTGCAGGTTGCCACGGAGAAGATTTACAATGCACTCCTATTCACTCAACCTTCCCCTCTTTTTACACCCCCCCCCTCCCTCTTCCCTCTTCATCTCCCCCTCCTCCCCTCTTCCCTCTTCATCTCCCCCTCCCCTCCCCTCTTCCCTCTTCATCTCCCCCCCCTCCCCTCTTCCCTCTTCATCTCCCCCTTCCCTCCCTCTTCCCTCTTCACCCCCCTCCCACCTCCCTCACTGCTCCACCCGGCTCCCCCTCTTCCATTGTGAGGAGCTGTAGCAGGGCTGAGGCTCTGAGGCTGACACCCCGGCTTGTCAGACCCCCACTGGCTTATCACCCCAGGCAAGAACTGCCGGCGCTCACCCCAGCAAACACCTGCCCCCTCCAGCTGAGGAGGAGCGCTTGAGGAGCTGGAGGAGAGGAGAGGCAGGCAGGGCCCTGAGCTTAGTGCTCTTATCATACTGCCACACTGGATCCCATACTCCCTCCAACAGGATCAGCCTCTCTCTACTGGCCCTTATCTCATATCTTAAAGCCTGCTTAAAAAGCTCTGCTTCTGATAGCTTTTTTTATTCTTTTTTTCTCCCGCTCTTCTCTCACTCTTTTTTTCTCTCTGAGCGTTTCTTTCTTTCTTTTTCTAGTTCTTTCTTTCACAACGCTCCAGTTTTTTCTTTCTTTCTTTATTCTGTGAGGTTTTTTTTCTCGTCTGCGGCGGCGTGTCCTGGAGGCCCTACTCTGGGGGTGACGGGCGAGGGCACTTGCGTACCCCCTGGCATATCCCACAATCCTCTCTGCTTCGCTTCTGATCCCGCCTTTTTAGCTGATTGTAATCAGCGATGCGGCGATGGCCAATCGCTCAATCCACCACCGCTCTCTCTCCCGGCAAATAAATAAATAAATACATATTTTGTTTATGTCTCTTTGACAACCACTCAATCAAACGTGATCATTTTGAATTCAGCAAGCCTGCACAGGTTGACATATTTACCACTGGATAAAAAAACGACTAATAAGAATCAGGTTAATGACAATAATGACATGCTGTGTCCAGAGCAACATGACCAGCTTGACAGACTTGTTCAATGACATCTTTACTGCCGATAGATATTAATAAAAAGCTGTGTGAAAAACTGTTGAAGTAATTCTTGGAATAGATGGGTATTGTTTCTTGTGCACACACACACAAACAAACACATCCGACACACACAGAAACACACACACACACACATACAGTGCCTTGCAAAAGTATTCAGACCCCTTGGATTTCTTCACATTTTATTGTGTTACAAAGTGGGATTAAAATGGGTTAAATTGTCATTTTCTTCTCAATAATCTACAGAAAACACTCTGTAATGTCAAAGTGTAGTTTTTTATGTTTATGATGAATAAAAATGAAATAAATATACAGTGAGGCAAAAATGTATTTAGTCAGCTCCAATTGTGCAAGTTCTCCCACTTAAAAAGATGAGAGAGGCCTGTCATTTTCATCATAGGTACACTTCAACTATGACAGACAAAATGAGAAGAAAAAAATCCAGAAAATCACATTGTAGGATTTTTTATGAATTTATTTGCAAATTATAGTGGAAAGTAAGTATTTGGTCAATAACAAAAGTTTATCTCAATAATTTGTTATATACCCTTTGTTGGCAATGACAGAGGTCAAACGTTTTCTGTAAGTCTTCACAAGGTTTTCACACACTGTTGCTGATATTTTGGCCCATTCCTCCATGCAGATCTCTTCTAGAGCAGTGATGTTTTGGGGCTGTTGCTGGGCAACATGGACTTTCAACTCCCTCCAAAGATTTTCTATGGGGTTGAGATCTGGAGACTGGCTAGGCCACTCCAGGACCTTGAAATGCTTCTTACGAAGCCACTCCTTCGTTGTGTTTGGGATCATTGTCATGCTAAAAGACCCAGCCACGTTTCATCTTCAATGCCCTTGCTGATGGAAGGCTGTTTTCACTCAAAATCTCACGATACATGGCCACATTCATTCTTTCCTTTACACGGATCAGTCGTCCTGGTCCATTTGCAGAAAAACAGCCCCAAAGCATGATGTTTCCACCCCCATGCTTCACAGTAGGTATGGTGTTCGTTGGATGCAACTCAGCATTCTTTGTCCTCCAAACACGACGAGTTGAGTTTTTACCAAAAAGTTCTATTTTGGTTTAATCTGACCATATGACATTCTCCCAATCTTCTTCTGGATCATCCAAATGCTCTCTAGCAAACTTCAGATGGGCCTGGACATGTACTGGCTTAAGCAGGGGGACACGTCTGGCACTGCAGGATTTGAGTCCCTGGCGGCGTAGTGTGTTACTGATGGTAGGCTTTGTTACTTTGGTCCCAGCTCTCCGTAGGTCATTCACTAGGTCCTCCCATGTGGTTCTGGGATTTTTGCTCACCGTTTTTGTGATCATTTGACCCCACGGGGTGAGATCTTGCGTAGAGCCCCAGATCGAGGGAGATTATCCGTGGTCTTGTATGTCTTCCATTTCCTAATAATTGCTCCCACAGTTGATTTCTTCAAACCAAGCTGCTTACCTATTGCAGATTCAGTCTTCCCAGCCTGGTGCAGGTCTACAATTTTGTTTCTGGTGTCCTTTGACAGCTCTTTGGTCTTGGCCATAGTGGAGTTTGGAGTGTGACTGTTTGAGGTTGTGGACAGGTGTCTTTTATACTGATAACAAGTTCAAACAGGTGCCATTAATACAGGTAACGAGTAGAGGACAGAGGAGCCCCTTAAAGAAGAAGTTACAGGTCTGTGAGAGCCAGAAATCTTGCTTGTTTGTAGGTGACCAAATACTTATTTTCCACCATAATTTGCAAATAAATTCATAAAAAATCCTACAATGTGATTTTCTGGATTTTTTTCTCTCATTTTGTCTGTCATAGTTGAAGTGTACCTATGATGAAAATTACAGGCCTCTCTCATCTTTTTAAGTGGGAGAACTTGCACAATTGGTGGCTGACTAAATACTTTTTGCCCCACTGTACATACAATATACATGTCTTGGTATATTTGTATTCTGTATATTTGTATTGTTCTTTTCTCTCTGTCATTTAGGTCATTTTTTGTAGAGGCACTACAATGTTGTTGATCCATCCTCAGTTCTCTTCCATCCCAGTCATTGTACTAAGTAGCTGTTCTAAAATCACCAATGGCCTCATGGTAAAATCCCTGAGCAGTTTCATTCCTGTCCTGCAACTAATGTTCAGAAGGACGACTGTATATTTGACGTGTCTGGGTGGTTTAATACATAATCCACCGCATAATTATTAACTTGTGCTTATTGATATATTCAATGTCTGATTTGTTATTGTTACCCATCTACCAATCTCAGCCCTTCTTTATGAGCCTTCCGAAAAGCTCCCTGGTCTTTGTAGTTGAAAGTCAACAGACGTCGTACGTACGGAGGACAGAGGAAGAGCTAGTCATAAAAAAAATCATGTCAACCTCTATTATTTCACACAGTTTGAGTCCATGTAACTGTTTATGTGATTTGTTAAGCCACGTTTTACTCCCAAACTAATTTAGGCTTGACTAAACAATCAGGCTGAATACTTACACAATGACTGTATTTTAGTTTTTTCATTTTCTATTAATCTTTTTTTTAAAGTCATTTTTCTGCCACTTTGAAATTACAGAGTATTTTGTGTAGATTGTTGACCCCCCAAAAATATAATTAAATCCATTTTAATCCCACGTTGTAACAATAAAACGTGAAGAAATCCAAGGGGTCTGAATACTTCTGCGTTGCACTGTATGTCCAGTATACACTTATATTCCCTTGCACAGTGTAGGCCTTCACTAAAATATATTCTGTCTACAATTTGACTCTACTCTACTTCCTAACACTTTGGGCATATGACCTTTCACACTGTTCATCACAAAGGTATCACGTTTGGAGATTCATCGAGATGTGACACCTTCACAACAACAACAAACAAACACTGTTGACAAATCCATGTTGATCAACACTCGCTCTCTGAGAGGTAGCTTCTCTGCCACCTTGGCGTTAATGCTTCCATATCTACTTGCCAAACACCCACTTGTTTTGAAATTTCCACAAGACTCTTAGCACCGTCCTCCTGGCCGTGGCATTAATACCGACATGAGTAGCAATCATTGTTGTGCTGTTTAGAGTGCAGAACATGTTGCAAACTTTTTTGAGGACTTCCAAGGGTTCCTGACTTTCATTATTTTTTGTTTCACCCCCATTTTGATGATAAGTGGCCAACTACCTGCTCAACATGAGGTCAGAGCGGGTGAGTGGACTCATCCATTTCCATCTCACACGGGGGTGCTAATCAGGCTTGAGGATTATGCAAACTAACCCCATTGTTGCTATTTCACATCCACAGGCAGATTTGTAAATAGACATAAATATCCCCAACATGAATCAATAGGCTATGTACAAAACTGAACATTTAAAAACACAGCACATAGCCTACGAGGTTAATCATGTATCACAACAGAAATGACTGTGTTCTTGTTGTGGCTGGTAACCATTGTTGCGGTGTATCAATTGTTCCCTGATCCAGTCTGGGTGAGGGGAGAGGTGTTTGGGTGTGGGGAGTTATGGGTAGCAAGGGAAACAGAGAGGATTAGTGGAGCTGTGAGGAGCCGAGGGGAGCTGCTGTGGTTGGTTGTCCCTCCAAGAGGTCAAGTGTGTGCTCCGTCTAGTGTTTCTGGGTGACCTGGCAGATGACACTGCTTAAATATTCCCCTCCTTACATCCCTCCAGCTGGAGGAGAGAGCAGGGCGAGAGAGAGGCTCACCCCGCTTGATGATGCAATTGGCATTCTAAACACTCTCCCTGCTGTTGCCCTCTCTCTCTCCTCTCTCCTTCTCTCTCTCTCTCTCTCTCTCTCTCTCTCTCTCTCTCTCTCTCTCTCTCTCTCTCTCTCTCTCTCTCTCTGGTTGGACTAAGCCTTGGCGATACCACACACACTGAGAGAACCCCATACTTAAGGAAGTGACACAGCAGATAATTGAAATGTATTTGCAATTATGGAAGTACAATACTCACCATCTCCCTTTTTCCTCCATTAATATCTCCACGGCAACAATCCCAGAGCTGCGTTTACAAGCCAACCTGGAAGCGTTGCACACTGTAATAGCCGGCGGAAGTTAATGTAGCTTGAACAGGCCTCCTAATTATCCCTGTCTCTGTCATATTTGTCTACTTGAACGTTCCTAAATGCCACACACATTAATTACCTCCGCGCAGGTATGTATGGAGAGACACTATCTGTGGCTGTGTGTGCGTGCATGTGTGTGGGTGCGTGCGTGCTTGTGTGCGTAAGTGCGTGCCTGCGTGTGTGTGCGCCTGTGTGTGTGTCTCCGTGCTGATGAGGTAAACCCATGTAGAGGAGAGGAGGGAGACAGGGAACTGTTGCCCCCCTCCACACCTTTTGTCAGACAGGTTGCTCGGGAGATCGGAAACCGGCCACTAGGAGGGGCAACAGTTAGCACTTTTAAGTAGGCTTGGGTTTTGCTAGGGTGTTGTGGATTGTCGTCGTGGATGGGCGTCGTGGATGGGCGTTGTGGATGGGCGTGGTGGATGGGCCTTGTGGATGGGAGTGGTGGTTGGGAGTGTTGGATGGGAGTGGTGGATGGGCATTGTGGATGGGAGTGGTGGATGGGAGTGGTGGATGGGAGTCGTGGATGGGCGTTATGGATGGGAGTGGTGGATGGGAGTGGTGGATGGGAGTGGTGGATGGGCGTTGTGGATGGGAGTGGTGGATGGGAGTGGTGGATGGGAGTCGTGGATGGGCGTTATGGATGGGAGTGGTGGATGGGAGTGGTGGATGGGAGTCGTGGATGGGCGTTATGGATGGGAGTGGTGGATGGGAGTGGTGGATGGGAGTGGTGGATGGGAGTGGTGGATGGGCGTGGTGGATGGGCGTTATGGATGGGAGTGGTGGATGGGAGTGGTGGATGGGAGTCGTGGATGGGCGTTATGGATGGGAGTGGTGGATGGGAGTGGTGGATGGGAGTGGTGGATGGGCGTTG
The DNA here is from genome assembly GCF_013265735.2 of Oncorhynchus mykiss. Lineage (NCBI taxonomy): Eukaryota > Metazoa > Chordata > Actinopteri > Salmoniformes > Salmonidae > Oncorhynchus > Oncorhynchus mykiss. Next base: position 14,695,283 of record NC_048571.1, read on the forward strand.
TGGATGGGAGTGGTGGATGGGAGTGGTGGATGGGAGTCGTGGATGGGCGTTATGGATGGGAGTGGTGGATGGGAGTGGTGGATGGGAGTCGTGGATGGGCGTTATGGATGGGAGTGGTGGATGGGAGTGGTGGATGGGAGTCGTGGATGGGCGTTATGGATGGGAGTGGTGGATGGGAGTGGTGGATGGGAGTCGTGGATGTGCGTTATGGATGGGAGTGGTGGATGGGAGTCGTGGATGGGCGTTATGGATGGGAGTGGTGGATGGGAGTCGTGGATGGGCGTTATGGATGGGAGTGGTGGATGGGAGTGGTGGATGGGCGTGGTGGATGGGCGTTATGGATGGGAGTGGTGGATGGGAGTGGTGGATGGGAGTCGTGGATGGGCGTTATGGATGGGAGTGGTGGATGGGAGTCGTGGATGGGCGTTATGGATGGGAGTGGTGGATGGGAGTGGTGGATGGGAGTGGTGGATGGGAGTGGTGGATGGGCGTTATGGATGGGAGTGGTGGATGGGAGTCGTGGATGGGCGTTATGGATGGGAGTGGTGGATGGGAGTGGTGGATGGGAGTGGTGGATGGGAGTGGTGGATGGGCGTTATGGATGGGAGTGGTGGATGGAGTCGTGGATGGGCGTTATGGATGGGAGTGGTGGATGGGCGTTATGGATGGGAGTGGTGGATGGGAGTGGTGGATGGGCGTTATGGATGGGAGTGGTGGATGGAGTCGTGGATGGGCGTTATGGATGGGAGTGGTGGATGGGCGTTATGGATGGGAGTGGTGGATGGGCGTTATGGATGGGAGTGGTGGATGGGAGTGGTGGATGGGCGTGGTGGATGGGAGTGGTGGATGGGAGTGGTGGATGGGAGTGGTGGATGGGCGTTATGGATGGGAGTGGTGGATGGGAGTGGTGGATGGGCGTGGTGGATGGGAGTGGTGGATGGGAGTGGTGGATGGGAGTGGTGGATGGGCGTTATGGATGGGAGTGGTGGATGGGAGTGGTGGATGGGCGTGGTGGATGGGAGTGGTGGATGGGCGTGGTGGATGGGTGTAAATCGCGTGTTCAATCCCGTCAAAGGCCCTGGTTTATATTTGTTTTGTTTGGACCCTATCCCAAATCATAACTTTTAACTTAACCATTTTGAATGAATACTTAACTTAACCAGCCTCGAGACCCCAGCAACAGCAGCGATGCAACCTGGGGTGCAGCAGGAGGAGCAACCCAGGCTGTCCAAAACACGTCAATATTTGGATGTTGGAGTCTGAAGTCAAATTGGTCAAACCGTGAGATTTTGTTACTTTTTCTAATGTACTTATTATTTTGATAACTTTTCATGCTGAGGTCATTTTCTTTTTTTCTGTTAGGGAGTGAATGTAATTCATAATGAGGGTTACATGGACAAAATCCGACCTCTCTGGAATGATGGATGGCCCTCCCTTCAGCAAAATATATTTTACCTAAACACTCCCTGAACCCCCCCCCTATACCCAAAATAATAATGAAAACAAAGTGGATATCAGAGAACATATAGCCTTTCATGTCATGCATCATTTTACATATTAGAAGAACGTTTTTAATGCTACACAAATTACTGAAATTACAGGCTAAGAATGAACAGAGAGATGGGCCTATGTGTTCATCTTATCATATTTCTCCAACGCCAAATCAGTGTCTTGCTTGCAACGAAACTCTCTATGCTTGCAAATAATTAAATCAGAGACGCCATTATGAATCTGAGCCTACCTTTCCATCCCAGAGGGAGCAGGCCTACCTTTCCATCCCAGAGGGAGAAGGCCTACCTTTCCATCCCAGAGGGAGTAGGCCTACCTTTCCATCCCAGAGGGAGAAGGCCTACCTTTCCATCCCAGAGGGAATAGGCCTACCTTTCCATCCCAGAGGGAGTAGGCCTACCTTTCCATCCCAGAGGGAGAAGGCCTACCTTTCCATCCCAGAGGGAGTAGGCCTACCTTTCCATCCCAGAGGGAGAAGGCCTACCTTTCCATCCCAGAGGGAGTAGGCCTACCTTTCCATCCCAGAGGGAGTAGGCCTACCTTTCCATCCCAGAGGGAGTAGGCCTACCTTTCCATCCCAGAGGGAATAGGCCTACCTTTCCATCCCAGAGGGAGTAGGCCTACCTTTCCATCCCAGAGGGAGTAGGCCTACCTTTCCATCCCAGAGGGAGTAGGCCTACCTTTCCATCCCAGAGGGAGAAGGCCTACCTTTCCATCCCAGAGGGAGTAGGCCTACCTTTCCATCCCAGAGGGAGAAGGCCTACCTTTCCATCCCAGAGGGAGTAGGCCTACCTTTCCATCCCAGAGGGAGTAGGCCTACCTTTCCATCCCAGAGGGAGTAGGCCTACCTTTCCATCCCAGAGGGAGTAGGCCTACCTTTCCATCCCAGAGGGAGTAGGCCTACCTTTCCATCCCAGAGGGAGAAGGCCTACCTTTCCATCCCAGAGGGAGTAGAACCTACCTTTCCATCCCAGAGGGAGTAGGCCTACCTTTCCATCCCAGAGGGAGAAGGCCTACCTTTCCATCCCAGAGGGAGTAGAACCTACCTTTCCATCCCAGAGGGAGTAGGCCCACCGATGCAGAAAACGTAAGCTTTAACTGCTGGCTACTCTTCTTCCGTGGCTTAACCCAGTGAGAGAAGGTCACAAGTGTTTCCCTTAAAGCTGTCTGGGTTTAAACATCTTATTTTTTTATATTTTTATTTTTATTTCACCTTTATTTAACCAGGTAGGCTAGTTGAGAACAAGTTCTCATTTACAACTGTGACCTGGCCAAGATAAAGCATAGCAGTTTGAACAGACAGCAACACAGCATTACACATGGAGTAAACAATAAACAAGTAAATAACATAGTAGAATTATATATTTTTTAATTATAAAAAAAAAAAGAGTCTATCTACATTGTGTGCAAAAGGCATGAGGAGGTAGGCGAATAATTACAATTTAGCAGATTAACACTGGAGTGATAAATGATCAGATGGTCATGTGCAGGTAGAGATACTGGTTATATTGTACAGAAAGTGAATATCTTAATCAATTGATAGTGACAGAATTAGATTACTTCCCAAGCAAAGTAACATGTTTGTCTCCTCGGCTATAGAAGGTTGTAGCTCAGCCTCTGAATGGCAAAGAAACGAAACAATGCTACTCCCATATGCACCAGAGTCACGTCTTTCCTGGGTATTTTACAGCTTGTTTCCAGCATAAAGCATTGGGGACCAAAGCACTGTTATCGATCACTTTATATAATCGGATCCATTTTATTTTCTTCAAAATCTTAAGCTGACAAGGGATAGGCCTGTGCTTTTTGTCAATTTCTTTAATAAAAGGTAGGCCTATGCCATACCCTCTCATACCCCCTCAATTTGAGTCGTGATTTTAATTAACAGCCCTTCACTGATACGGAGGTAGGCTATTTAAAGTGTGCATGTAGGGTGGAGGAATTCACCGACAAATCTATGGATATTTCAACAAATTAGATGACCCTCCCCTGGACTAGATTTAAAAATACTAAACCCTCCCCTTGACTGAAATTCAAAAAGCGTGACCCTCCCCCATTTTCATCCAACCATTCTGTACATTTGGATTAATTCCTTATTAAACAACTGATTGACCGATGTCGGTTCAATTACTTGAATTTCCATTTAGTTTTTTTTGTGAGCCCAACATGCAGTTTCTGTAGCGAGAAATCCAATAATTCACGAGAGAAATTAAGTCAATATATGGGACGCTGGGCTGAAGGGAGTTGTAGTTTTCATTAAGCAAATAATTAACCAAGTTCAGCGCAGAAACTTGGTGATGAACTACAATGACCATAATCCACCGCTCCTGTTCTTTTCCGGCTTGGACCGGGATGAATACACTTCAGTGGCGGTCGATGCCTTTTAAGATGACAGATGATGTTATTTTGTTCATGAGCATGGCCTTATTTCTTTAGCATATTGGATGACTATCAATCATATTCCATTCACCCAGTTCAGTGTAACATCGTCAGGTTTACTACATGATACTCTAATCTTCCTTATACCCATCGTGAGGTTGTTACAACCTAGCCTATGAATGAAAGTTTACAACATAGGTGCACACAGGTCCAAAGTTTTTTTTGAGGTGACAGACAGTGACACATGGACAGACAGTGACACATTCAATACAGCCTTGCACACTGTTGCCTGCATCTAGCTGATCTAGGGTATACTCACTAGTCCAACATTTTCAAACGAGAGTTTCTATTGGACAAATTCAGGTATGTTTATCCCTGTTTTGTTCCGTTTACTTCCGCTTAAAAAAAATTTCAACAGAATGTATACACCCCTGATCACGTGTAAACACAGTTCACTTCCACAGAAGCCACCTTGTATTCCTTCTATGCGCTCTCCTCCTCTCACCTTTTTTCTTCGTTTGTGGTCTTCAATGCACAACACATCAGCTGTATTTGACCAGGCAAACAAAACTTTCCAAGCCAAACCATATCATAACCACTACACACAGCCTACATCGATGTCACAATATTAGCTAAAGTAACATCATAGTTAACAAAGCAAATAGAACTAACACATTAGTAAACCCGTTACAATCATGCAGTAGTCAGTAAGCAGTTTAAGAATTACACAGGCGGGCCCCGGTGGCAATACATGAGTCAAACCAAAAGCTTGCCTTGACTTGGAAGAGTTCCAGTGTTGTGTTGGATAGTCATAGCCAGCTAGATTACATAGAATCCCTCTCTTTGTTAAACTATCTTGCTGCCTTTGCTAGCTAAGTAAGTGAAACTGAAAGTGTAAAAAAAATCCAAAATCTATCTCTCGCTCTCTATCTATCTTGCTTCTCCTTCATTTTTGGAGAAATACATTTGTTCAAAAGTGTTCAACTATTGTCTTCCTCTCTCTTTGAGACAACCACTCACCACATTTCATGCACTACAATGCTAGCTAGCTGTAGGTCATGCTTTCAGTACCAGATTTATTCTCTGATTCTTTGATTGGGTGAACAACATGTCAGTTCATGATGCAAGAGCTCTGATAGGTTGGAGGACAGCCTCCGGAAGTTGTCATAATTACTATGTAAGTCTATGGAAGGGGGGAGAACCATGAGCTTCCTAGGTTATATATTGAAGTCAATGTACCCAGAGGACGGAAGCTAGCTGTCCTCCAGCTACACCATGGTGCTACTCTACAAAGTGCTGTTGAGGCTACTGTAGACCTTCATTGCAAAACAGTGTGTTTTCATCAATTATTTGGTGGCGTGAATATATTTAGTATAGTTCTATCTCATAAAGATTTTTTAAAATGTTTTACAGTTGTTATCTTTATAAAATTCACTGAGGAGTATGGTCCTCCCCTTCCTCCTCTGAGGAGCCTCCACTGATACACTGTATGCCTGCTACAAAAGGTTAGACACACACAGACCGTATGCATGAGAGAGGAATGTACACGAGGTCGAGAGAGAGGTATAGAGAATTCGTGGTATGCCTTTTCTACTTTGAAGAACTAGTCAAATGATTTAGTCAGACAAATCTGCAGCATACTTAGTCAGACAGATCTGCAGCATACTTAATCAGACAGATCTGCAACATACTTAGTCCGACAGATCTGCAGCATACTTAGTCAGACAGATCTGCAACATACTTAGTCCGACAGATCTGCAGCATACTTAGTCAGACAGATCTGCAGCATACTTAGGCAGGCTGGCCTAGATAAATAGGATGACTACAGACAGTACAGTATGTGGAGAACAGAGATGATAGATGGTTGGCTGGCTGGCTGGCTGGCTGACTGGCTGGACTGGACTGGCTGGCAGACTGACTGGCTGCGACTGCCTGAGCAGAGATGAGATGATGACTTTAAGTAATGACAAATTATAAAGTCATCAAATAAAATAATGTAATATACACAACTAAAATATTTTATTATTTAAAAGTACATTTTCTATGTGGACCTGACAGAGACAATGGAATATTGTTTATGTTGTGGCAGTAGAATGCATTTAATGGTTCAACAAAGGATCGAACCGAAACCGAACCGACCTCAATAACCACTAATCGCTCAGCACTAATAACTTGTTGCATTGAAACGTGAGAAGCTCTGCCATTTGTCATGTGTGGGTTGTTGTAAAGAGGTAGCCCTGAGGGAACTCTGGGACATCCTGATGACATCATCACAGTCCTCACCATATCTGTCAAACTATGCTTTCGGAAGTCATGCTTGACCTGTACATCAATGGCTATTCTCTTTGATGATCCAGGGTTTGGTGCATCACAATCTAAAGCACTGAAATTCATACAATTCAAACATGATTTAATCCGACACACTAATTTGTTTACTTCAACCAAGAATAATTCCTATTTTACCACTGTTTTGTCAGATCAGGACCTGTAGTTTTAAATCTTTAGACAGGGCCTGCATGGTTAAACTGGACACACAGTAGAGGTGTACCAAGACCTTGTACATACAGTACTGTAGACTGGGGTAAAAGTGTCTGGAATCTCTGCTGGTTTCTGTGTTTGTTTGATCAGATCAAAGACAGACGCCCTGCGAGTGTGAAGTGTTGCTCTCTTTCTCCGTTCCCATCATGCATCTCTCTCCACCCGGGCAGCCCACTCCTACTCATCAGCCTTACATTATTGCTCATCAGGACTGGGAGTTTGACAGATCTCTCTCTCTCTCTCTCTCTCTCTCTCTCTCTCTCTCCTCTGTGGCTGATCTCTGTTTATCCCTGACCTTTTCGCCGGGTGACTGAGGCTGAGGTTAATGATGGTGTGGAGATAGCAGGTGTGTTGCATTAGCCAGCTTCTGCAGCAGGCAGAAGAAATGAAAGCACCACGCTGCCTCCGTGGTCAGCTTATCACACCACGGATGGTGCTGTTAGCCCGCTGTGGAAATCACAACATACACACAAACACACACACACTCCTGATTACACTCTGGGGTGTTTCTGTCAGGTGTGCGCAATTTGAGCAAATGTGGGAAAAAATGATGAAGCATCGTCCCATTATCTTCTCACCTGCACAAAATATTGAGCGCGTTTGAAAGCGGAATACGGAGAAACGTGAACCATACTTGTTTTATCCACAATAATCCAAGACTGTTGTTTTTAATGCTTTCACTAGCTCAGACATCATATCCTCTGCTGAATTTGACCTAACGGGAGTTGATGTGGACGAGATGTGTATGTCTTGTAGGAGACAGTAGTGTAGTTGTGTGTGTGTTTCAGTGTGTTTCAATGTGTGTGTGAGGGAGAGATTACTTTCACTCCCCTGCTTCCTATTTTCCACATTATAATATGCAAAACATCCCCTCGTCTCCCACCACCTCCCACTGGTCGCTCCTCTCTGACTTTGTGAAATACAATCTGAGCAGCTCTCTCCCTCAAAACCAAAGAGGAAAATCAGCTTGATTTGGACTCCTGCTGATCCAGAGAGGATGTGTGCGTGAGGAGTGAGGAGTGAGTGTGAGTTTGTGTGTGTGTGTGTGTGTGTGTGTGTGTGTGTGTGTGTGTGTGTGTGTGTGTGTGTGTGTGTGTGTGTGTGTGTGTGTGTGTGTGTGTGTGAGAGAGAGAGAGAGAGAGAGAGAGAGAGAGAGAGAGACAGCGCTAGAAAGAAGAGCAAAAAATAAATAAAGAGAAAGAGAAGGGGATGGAGGGAGGGAGAGAGAGAGAGAGAGACTGAGAGGCGGGGGCATTAGTATTCTGGATTTATATGGTGGAGAATGTGAGCATGTGTGTCTGTCCCGATTACTGTGGCTCCTTCCACAACACAATCATTGCCTTCGGGACTGCAGCAGTCCTTTCTGATCCTCACCTTTACCGCATTAGCATATCTACGGATATACTGTCGCCATTTGATTCCTGAGGAAAACCTCAGGAAATAGAAAAAAGGGCTGTTCTAGATCTGCGCAGTACCTCGTCTAACCAGCTAACAGAGCCTGTGTAGTCAAGAATAGCATCTGTTTGTTTATTTCAGATTGAATACAAGGGCGATAGAAATGGGCTGTTTGTGTAAGGAGAGATGGAGCTCTGTCGGAGGAATCTATGTGTAGCTGGCTAGCTGTGTTGTCCTTTTGTTGTTAATGTTGTTGTCCTGTTTTGTTCCTGACCAGAATAAACTCCTGGTGGTACTGGGGGTGTATTTTGTATGCTACGACTTCTGAGAAAAGTTTGGTGTTAAACTGTAGTTATGCAGCTCCACTCAAAACACAACTGCCCAATCCCAAATTGATTTGGGACTTGACAAACCTTTGCAAGCGACACTGTTTACCTCCTAAACAACATGGTCTCCATGGAGATACCTGGGGGTGGGGCACACACTGTGTCATGATGGCTGGAAGTAAACACTTAGTTGAAGGGGATGTGGACTATTGTAACACCAGCTGTGTACAGTACTCAGTGTTAGTTTTTTCACAGTCCAGTACTCCTACGCACACATCGTAACGGAGGTAGTTTGAACCACGATCATGTGATGAGCCTGAGACCTGAAGACTTGTTTTAGCTGCCCAAGCTAATGCCTAGACTTTAGCTCAATGGGCTATAGTCTTGTGGCTCGCAGATGACCCCAGGTTCAAGCCCAGTCGGGGACACACACCCGGTCTCTCATATCATTAAATTGTGTTCTGTTTTCCACAAATGTGAGACCTTGGAATGGGATTCTGATCTGGAGGAGGAAGTATGGACCCGTAGGCTCAGCCGTAGGCTCGCTCAGCCGTAGGCTCAGCCGTCACATGTCGAGGCCCGAAAGTGGAATGAATTTACAGGGCATCCGTAATGGGTGGAGGTGGAGATGCCTTCCCCCGATGGATGTTCTACAATCAGTCGAGATGTTAACCTCAATTACAGCCTTCCGACATCCAGACATCCACCCCAACAGGCTGATGCCCTGTCCCTCAACGGGAGAGAAAGGGAAAAGAGGAAAATTAAAAACAGACTTGATGGAGGGAAATTACCCCCACTCTCCCGTGTCGTAGCCATTTCACCTCTGAAAATAAGTGCCTTAGTGTAACTGAAAACCCAAATCTCTTTGCTTGTTTCCTGTACTGTCAACCTTGGGGCCCAATGTGCTATTCCACATCCACCGCCTGTCATTGGAGTTCTGTATTACTGTGATTACCGCAATAGGACCTGCTTGTTAATGTGTTTGTCTGTGTATACAATTCCTCCATCACGTTGCTGCCTTTCCGTCTTTGACTGACAGTCAATCTGCCTGCTCTGGGATTGGTTCCTCCTCTAGATGTGTGGTTTGGAACAGCGAGAGAAGGAATGAATCAACAGAAATATGCGTCCTCTCTGTCCAGTTAATCAGACATCTCCTGATTGATCCGCCCTCCTCTTCTCCACTCTCTCTCACTCTCTTTGTGACTGACGTCTGGACACAGCCGCCTCCATGACTTTCCGAGTCCACCATCACCCATAATAACTATATTGGTGTCTGTGGGCGTCACACAGCCGTCACACAGGGCCCAAGGACAATTGGAGGGAGCTTGACAGCTAGCCTCACACCAAGGCCCTCACTTGCAGCAGCGAGATTCTTCTCTGAAAGTCAAAGATTCGCTGCTGTTCTCCGCTGCTTGATGGCAAGACTGGATACTGTGGCTGTGGGCTTGCTCAGTAACCTCTGTGTAGGATACAGCAAGACTGGATACTGTGGCTGTGGGCTTGCTCAGTAACCTCTGTGTAGGATACAGCAAGACTGGATACTGTGGCTGTGGGCTTGCTAAGTAACCTCTGTGTAGGATACAGCAAGACTGGATACTGTGGCGGTGGGCTTGCTAAGTAACCTCTGTGTAGGATACAGCAAGACTGGATACTGTGGCTGTGGGCTTGCTAAGTAACCTCTGTGTAGGATACAGCAAGACTGGATACTGTGGCTGTGGGCTTGCTAAGTAACCTCTGTGTAGGATACAGCAAGACTGGATACTGTGGCTGTGGGCTTGCTCAGTAACCTCTGTGTAGGATACAGCAAGACTGGATACTGTGGCAGTGGGCTTGCTCAGTAACCTCTGTGTAGGATACAGCAAGACTGGAAACTGTGGCTGTGGGCTTGCTCAGTAACCTCTGTGTAGGATACAGCAAGACTGGATACTGTGGCAGTGGGCTTGCTCAGTAACCTCTGTGTAGGATACAGCAAGACTGGATACTGTGGCTGTGGGCTTGCTCAGTAACCTCTGTGTAGGATACAGCAAGACTGGATACTGTGGCTGTGGGCTTGCTCAGTAACCTCTGTGTAGGATACAGCAAGACTGGAAACTGTGGCTGTGGGCTTGCTCAGTAACCTCTGTGTAGGATACAGCAAGACTGGATACTGTGGCTGTGGGCTTGCTCAGTAACCTCTGTGTAGGATACAGCAAGACTGGAAACTGTGGCTGAGGGCTTGCTCAGTAACCTCTGTGTAGGATACAGCAAGACTGGATACTGTGGCTGTGGGCTTGCTCAGTAACCTCTGTGTAGGATACAGCAAGACTGGATACTGTGGCAGTGGGCTTGCTCAGTAACCTCTGTGTAGGATACAGCAAGACTGGAAACTGTGGCTGTGGGCTTGCTCAGTAACCTCTGTGTAGGATACAGCAAGACTGGATACTGTGGCAGTGGGCTTGCTCAGTAACCTCTGTGTAGGATACAGCAAGACTGGATACTGTGGCTGTGGGCTTGCTCAGTAACCTCTGTGTAGGATACAGCAAGACTGGAAACTGTGGCTGTGGGCTTGCTCAGTAACCTCTGTGTAGGATACAGCAAGACTGGAAACTGTGGCTGTGGGCTTGCTCAGTAACCTCTGTGTAGGATACAGCAAGACTGGAAACTGTGGCTGTGGGCTTGCTCAGTAACCTCTGTGTAGGATACAGCAAGACTGGAAACTGTGGCTGTGGGCTTGCTCAGTAACCTCTGTGTAGGATACAGCAAGACTGGAAACTGTGGCTGTGGGCTTGCTCAGTAACCTCTGTGTAGGAAACTGCAAGACTGGATACTGTGGCTGTGGGCTTGCTCAGTAACCTCTGTGTAGGATACAGCAAGACTGGATATTGTGGCGGTGGGCTTGCTCAGTAACCTCTGTGTAGGATACAGCAAGACTGGATACTGTGGCTGTGGGCTTGCTCAGTAACCTCTGTGTAGGATAGAGCAAGACTGGATACTGTGGCGGTGGGCTTGCTCAGTAACATCTGTGTAGGATTGAGCAAGACTGGATACTGTGGCTGTGGGCTTGCTCAGTAACCTCTGTGTAGGATACAGCAAGACTGGATACTGTGGCAGTGGGCTTGCTCAGTAACCTCTGTGTAGGATGCTGCAAGACTGGTGCTTGTGGTAGAGATTGTGGTGGTGTTGTTGTTGATGTTGTTGTTGTGGTTGTTGTGAGTGAAACCGCTGCTTGGAGTTCAGGACTTCAGGTCCAGGCAGGACAATAGGTTCTATTCAAAGCACAGGCCTCAGGAGTCTTTCCACAGAGAGAGAAAAGTGCCCAGTCGTCCAGGGCAGAGCAGGAGCAGGCTGGCTTCCCCCGCCAACGTCCGGAACCAGCTCACCCAGCCTCCGTCCTCTAGCTTTCATCCACCCCCTCATCTCTCCCTGGTGAGCAGAGAACAGCACACAAACTGCCAACACTGAGAGACAGAGAGAGAGAGAGAGAGAGAGAGAGAGAGAGAGAGAGAGAGAGAGAGAGAGCGAGAGAGCGAGAGAGCGAGAGAGAGAGAGAGAGAGAGAGAGAGAGAGAGAGAGAGAGAGAGAGAGAGAGAGAGAGAGAGAGAGAGAGAGAGAGAGAGAGAGAGAGAGAGAGAGAGAGAGAGAGGTGGTGTACTTCCTCCGGACAAACGGCAGTCTGGGAGGCTGGGTTGGTTTCCAGGCAGGCCTGCAGAGTGGTGGTAGGGGGTATATTTTCATGCAACTGGGCCTCAGGAAGCAGTGGTCTGGCCAGGAATCACCTCAGGGCCTGTTTTCTATAGGAGCAGTGTTCAGACCCTGGAAGTTGTAGACGCCTGTCTGCCCGCAACTATCATGACTGTGTCTGTCTGTCTGCCTGCCTGCCTGCCTGCCTGCCTGCCTGCCTGCCTGCCTGCCTGCCTGTCTGCCTGCCTGTCTGTCTGTCTGCACCACTGCCTGTCATGAGAGGTTGCGGTCTCCATGGTTCATAACAGCCCCCACTAAAACTGCCCATGCTGACCGCTGCAACAAAGCCAGCAATTTGCTGTGGGCTCTTAGAGTTATTCCACTTTTCCCAGGCTTGCAGTTTGTCGTTAATGTATTTTCTCTGAAAACAAAGCAGAGTTGTTGTTCTAATCCAGTGCAGAGACCTTCCATGAAAAGGCTGGTTTATCGACAGGTATGCTGCTCTTAACAACATTACAGTTGTACTCAGGTGGAATGTTTGTAGACTGTCGCTGAGTCTGTCAGTTTCCTTGTCGTACAGACATGAGAAAATGTTAAGTCTCTGCGACTGTCGGAATGTTGTCGTGGTTACCGGACTGCCACAGCAACCAGACCAAATCGTCCTGTGACAAGACGATGCAGGACTTTTATAATTCTCAGATAGAATGACCTAGTTTTATTTAGTCACACGCACAACTGTCAGCTGTTTCCTGTAAGCTCCCCATTACCTTGTAAATAATGATGGTGTTGTGGGCTTCTTTTCCTGGAATAATGAATAAAAAGTAGCTAAAATGAAGATGTTGTCGGCAATACTCTGTTCATTATTTCAACTGGCTAGCCAACTAGCTAACTAGCTAACTAGCCAACTAGCTAACTAGCTAACTAGCCAACTAGCTAACTAGCCAACTAGCTAACTAGCCAACTAGCTAACTAGCCAACTAGCTAACTAGCCAACTAGCTAACTAGCCAACTAGCTAACTAGCAACAAACCAAAACATTGTTTCAAAAATTGCTTTAGTTGCCTGGCTTTTTACGTCGACATTTACTGAATTGATTTTGTAAACGGATGGGCTTATTAGTGTTAAAATAGAGACGGTATGCTGTCTGGAGCCCTGGGCTGCTGATGTCATGCAGAGGCTAAAGTTCTGGAGCCCTGGGCTGCTGATGTCATGCAGAGGCTAAAGTTCTGGAGCCCTGGGCTGCTGATGTCATGCAGAGGCTAAAGTTCTGGTGCCCTGGGCTGCTGATGTCATGCAGAGGCTAAAGTTATGGAGCCCTGGGCTGCTGATGTCATGCAGAGGCTAAAGTTTTGTCTTTATATTTTTTCATAACGACAATGTCGGACGACAATAGAACGTTAGCGTCGCCGCGACAATTGTCTACAGACATGTCGACAGACAGACTGTAAACCAGCCTTAAAGGTTGATCTAGGACAGGCCTGGGAGATTCCAGTCCTCGGGGGCCTGATTGATGTCACAGTTTCCCCCTCCTCCCTAGCAAACACACCTGATTTAAACTAATTACATGTTTAACTGAAGATCATGATTAGTTGATTATTGGAGTCAGCTGTGACACCAATCAGGCCCCGGAGGACTGGAGTTGCCCAGGCCTGATCTAGACTATAACAATAATATGAATGACACAATATGCAACTACCTCCAGTAGCGCTGCCAGAAGTTCAATCATTTAATACAGAATGTGTATATTAAGAAGCACTCCAGATGAAATCAACCAAGGCAGCAATCACTTTGATACTGAAACGGTTTGAATTGTTTGTGGTAGCGTACATTAGGTGTGATTGTGTGTTTATTCATGTACATCTATAAGACATGTCTAATGAGCCATTACTGAACAGCAACCCAATCGATACCCCACAGTCGTCGGACAATGGTGATCAATCGTACAGTATTGACCATGTTTCCCGCTCATTAACTCTCATTGTGTTTGTGAGTGTGTGTGTGTGTGTGTGTGTGTGTGTGTGTGTGTGTGTGTGTGTGTGTGTGTGTGTGTGTGTGTGTGTGTGTGTGTGTGTGTGTGTGTGTTCCAGGTTGTTGTGGGTAAACAGTGTGGGTGGCTGGTGGGTAGGCAGTAGGGGCTGTGCCATGTCTCTGTGGTTCTATCGGACTGGTACCTGGTATGGGGGCACTGATTACTCTTATTAGCATAGAGGGGATGGGCGTTGGTCCAAATCACATGGTGCTCAATCACTGCCTGACGACTCCCAGCCCTTCCGCCCCAAGCACACACTCACACACTCACACATACACACACACTCTGACTCCAGGGCCCGAGCCAAGAACCAGAGGAACCCTGACACTCGCTGTGTTGCCATGGACTCAGGGGAGATCACTATAGCAGTTGTCAAAAGTTTAGCCAGATAATTTGTTGTCTCCCCTGTTGTCTCTCCTGTTGTCTTTCCTGTTGTCTCTCCTGTTGTCTCTCCTCTCCTGTTGTCTCCCTTATTGTCTCTCCTGTTGTCTCTCTTGTTGTCTCCCCTGTTGTCTCTCCTGTTGTCTCCCCTGTTGTCTCCCTTGTTGTCTCTCCTGTTGTCTCTCCTGTTGTCTCCCCTGCTGTCTCTCCTGTTGTCTCCCCTGTTGTCTCCCCTGTTGTCTATCCTCTTCTGTTGTCTCTCCTGTTGTCTCTCTTGTTGTTTGCCCTGTTGTCTCTCCTCTCTTGTTGTTTCCCCTGTTGTCTCTCCTCTCCTGTTGTCTACTCAAGTCGGATATTACTGCAAGCCAATATTGAACATGTGTCAGTTAAAGGGATACATATACTCTAGTCATATCCCACTTAGCACCATGTCCTTCTCTCTCCCCCACACTCGGAATATTTCAGAATGTGAAATATTTTACTGGCCAAAAATCATCATCAATCAAATCCTCACCTTTGCACCTTTAAAGTAGTATTGGCTGTGAAAGCCTATATTTTTCCCAGAAGTCCTCCTTTCCTGTGTGTGTACAGTGGAGTACCTTCTTCTCTAGGCTGTACGGTATTTGCAGCAGACAGCCTGCCTCTGCTCCTCGACTGGAAGAAGATTGGCTTCCAGAGAAGTTATTAAACATAATTACAAACTAATTAGTACAGTGATCGCTTGGCACCTTAGTCTTGTGCGAGACACTGGATGTAGGTTTACAACATGCATTTAAATGTTACACTAATTAGTAATACATTATTAATGCATCACTAGGGTGTGCTTTATAATAGTTATTAATAAAGCTCTATAGATTAGATTAGTAATTCATTTCCAAATGAAAACCTTTACATTATGTGCTTGGTAAATCCGTACTCACAACATGACCTGTATGTTAATGTGTTGCTCTATGATAATGACTCCACTTTGATTTGGAGTTAGAATTTCACTTTGTACACATGAGATTCTACATGGTAGCAACCTGTACACAAGGTATCTGTACTTTACTATTTATACTGTTCCTTCACTACATTCCTAAAGAAAATAATGTACTTTTTACTCCATACATTTTCCCTGACACCCAAAAGTACTCGTTACATTTTGAATGCTTAGCAGACAGGAAAATGGTCCAATTCAGGCACGTGTCAAGAGAACATCCCTTGTCATCCCTACTATCTCTGAACACAAATGCTTTGTTTGTAAATTGTGTCTGGGTGTTGGAGTGTGCCCCTGGTTTTATTAATATAAGGAATTTTAAATTAATTAGACTTTTACTTTTACTTCGGATACTTGAGAAGATTTGAGCAATTACATTTACTTTTGATACGGAAGTATATTTTAAACCCGATCCTTTTAGACTTTTACTCAAGTAGTATTTTACTGGGTGACTTTCACTTTTACTTGAGTCATTTTTCAAAGGGTGGCAGGTAGCTTAGTGGTTAGAGCATTGTGCCAGTAACCAGCAGGTAGCTTAGTGGTTAGAACATTGTGCCAGTAACCAGCAGGTAGCTTAGTGGTTAGAGCATTGTGCCAGTAACCAGCAGGTAGCTTAGTGGTTAGAGCATTGTGCCAGTAACCAGCAGGTAGCTTAGTGGTTAGAGCATTGTGCCAGTAACCAGCAGGTAGCTTAGTGGTTAGAGCATTGTGCCAGTAACCAGCAGGTAGCTTAGTGGTTAGAACATTGTGCCAGTAACCAGCAGGTAGCTTAGTGGTTAGAGCATTGTGCCAGTAACCAGCAGGTAGCTTAGTGGTTAGAGCATTGTGCCAGTAACCAGCAGGTAGCTTATTGGTTAGAGCGTTGTGCCAGTAACCAGCAGGTAGCTTAGTGGTTAGAGCATTGTGCCAGTAACCAGCAGGTAGCTTAGTGGTTAGAGCGTTGTGCCAGTAACCAGCAGGTAGCTTAGTGGTTAGAGCGTTGTGCCAGTAACCAGCAGGTAGCTTAATGGTTAGAGCATTGTGCCAGTAACCAGCAGGTAGCTTAGTGGTTAGAGCATTGTGCCAGTAACCAGCAGGTAGCTTAGTGGTTAGAACATTGTGCCAGTAACCAGCAGGTAGCTTAGTGGTTAGAGCATTGTGCCAGTAACCAGCAGGTAGCTTAGTGGTTAGAGCATTGTGCCAGTAACCAGCAGGTAGCTTAGTGGTTAGAGCGTTGTGCCAGTAACCAGCAGGTAGCTTAGTGGTTAGAGCATTGTGCCAGTAACCAGCAGGTAGCTTAGTGGTTAGAGCGTTGTGCCAGTAACCAGCGGGTAGCTTAGTGGTTAGAGCGTTGTGCCAGTAACCAGCAGGTAGCTTAATGGTTAGAGCATTGTGCCAGTAACCAGCAGGTAGCTTAGTGGTTAGAGCATTGTGCCAGTAACCAAAACGTTTCTGGATCGAATCCCCGAGCTGACAAGGTAAAAATCTGTCGTTCTGCCCCTGAACAAGGCAGTTAACACACTGTTCCCCAGTAGGCCGTCATTGTAAATAAGAATTTGTCCTTAACTGACTTTCCAAGTTAAATAAAGGTTCAATAAATTAGTAATTCTATGAAGGTGTCTTTACTTTTACTCAAGTATGACAATTAGGTCATTTTTCCACCACTGCAACTTGCTTTTCTGAGATGGTTATTATCAGTTGGACCTACAGTAAACAGTGCAGTCAACTGAAGAGGGTCTTCAATACACTATTCCATATGATTCTACTGTAAAGTGTTAGCGAAGGAGACATTATTAATGCACTCTTGCTAAACGCAATCCGATCCAATCAAAATCAAGTAGGATCTGAAGACAGAGTCCTAGAGCACTGGCCACGTAATCCTACCATTATCCCACAGCATCAGGCCCATATATCCATCATTACCATCATTACCATGAAACTTAAAGGCTCGGTAGGATGGTGACCTGCTTGGATGCCGATCCTGTTCTTCAGGGATTAATCCGGTGTGACACTCCTCTTCCTTCCCTCCAATCACTAATGAGTTCAGCTTTGACCTCACAGCGGTTTCTTAATTTCCCCTAATTGAGCGGTCGTTAGCGGCCATGAGCCCTGCATGCGCTGGGGTGTGTGTGGTGTGGGGAAGAGGTGTGTGCCTACTCACGTGATGCCGGATGGCCTGGCACAGTTCGCAGGGGGCACCCATGACACGGGGAGATCATTAATTCACCCTGCCTTCGCCGCACGGCTTATTTGGCATGTTTTGGTAATGAGCGCCTGCTAAGGAGGGTAAACAAAGAGGCACGTCGTGGCCCTTTGATGTCAGACCATGTGAGAGCAACGCGGTCTGGAGCCCTCCAAACACACACGTCTTTAGACAGGAGGTGGAAGCCAACCCCCCTCATCAGGAGGAGAGGAGAGGGGGAAAACATTAAAAGGTAGAGAGCCTGGGGTTGGTTTCAGACACACACACTCATACACACTCATACACACACACACACACACACACACCTGCCCCATAGTGCTACCTGCGAGCAGTCTCAAAGGGTTGCAACCCTCTTCTCAAGGACATTAGTTTGAAGTTTCCAAACATTCAAAAGTTCAAGTTAAAGCAGAATTGTTTGAGAGTTTGTCACGTTCTGACCATCGTTCGTGTGTGTTTTCCTTGTTTTAGTGTTGGTCAGGACGTGAACTGGGTGGGCATTCTATGTTGGATGTCTTGTTTGTCTATTTCTATGTCTGGCCTGATATGGTTCTCAATCAGAGGCAGGTGTTAGTCATTGTCTCTGATTGGGAACCATATTTAGGTAGCCTGGGTTTCACTGTGTGTTGTGGGTGATTGTCCTTAGTGTCATTGTTCTGTGTTAGGTTACACAAGTATAGGCTGTTTCGGTTTTCGTTAAGTTTATTGTTTTGGTAGTGTTTGTGTTTAGTGTGTTACTTCATTAAACATGGATTGCAATAGACACGCCGCATTTTGGTCCGACTCTCCTTCTCATCAAGAAAACCGTTACAGAGTTAAACGTTTTAAACCAACGTTGTGGCCACAGAGAAAACAATAATGATTATTTTGAGTAGGAGAATCACCATTTCCCCAAGTCAAACTTGTTCTCTCCACTTTGCCCAGGACTCAGATCAGCATGTCAATCTCCACTGATTCCGGGGTCTGAAAACTGGGGAGAAAAGTGGGCTCTTGACTGTGGGATGACGAAGATTGGAGTTTGCTGCGTATCTCACCTCTCTCTCTCTTTCTCTGTTTATCTCTCCCTCCATTTCTCTCTCTCTCTTTCTCTGTTAATCTCTCCCTCCATTTCTCTCTCTCTCTATCTCTGTTTATCTCTCCCTCCATTTCTCTCTCTCTCTTTCTCTGTTTATCTCTCCCTCCATTTCTCTCTCTCTCTCGAACCACGGCCACCAAGTGTCACAGTCCACAATTAGCCTCCCCCCCTTGGTTCTTGTTTACATCCCTGCGCGCCCAGATCCTGGGCTCTGAAGAGGAGAGGAGGGTGACGCCTTGACAGTTTTCTGTTCCCGGCGCAAACAAAAGGCCTTTGAATGATGAGCTGTTATTATGCAAATCAGCCTTGACTGATACTGTTTCGAAGAAGCGGCTAGCGACAAGCGGCCGGAGTCCTACTGGTCTGCCGTGATAGTGATCATTTTGGTGATTGCAGGGACCAGGGAGAAAGGGAGGAATGAGGCGAGAGTGACCGAGGTGCGTCTGGATTAGCATGTTGCTTTTACTTCCCTGCTGACCCCCGTGACAGACAAAGCTGATGTGACTTTGTCCAAGTGCAGAGAGGATGTTGGCCCAACTGTACTCCTCAAGGTTAAACGAGGCACTCTCGCAATGTGACGTGGAGATACGCAGATAAAGCTCTGCAGTGTTTCAGTTTCATCGTTCAATATCGCTGCTTGTGAAGACAATGGTGTGAGTGTTTGCATGTGTGTTTGTGCGTGCTTTTGTGTACTGTACGTGTGTCTGCGCCCACATTTGTGTGTGTGTGTGCACACGTGTGAACGTCTGTGCATGCATGCTTCTGACTGAATGTGTGTGTGCGCGCCCGCACATTTGTGTGTGTGTGTGTGTGTGTGTGTGTGTGTGTGTGTGTTATGTGTGGTGCGGGTGAGTCACTGTGCCTGTCAGGCTGACCCCGGCACTGCCCACACACACAAACAGTGTGTCCATGTAGAGATGAGCCTTCTCATCAGCTGCTCTCTGACCTGCAGCAGCTACAGCTCTGATTTGAGCCATATTAACCCAGTGTTGTTCTCCATCCAACACCAGCCAACATAATCCTCCAGCCAACGCTATAACTACTGCTAGTAAATCTGGTGTAAATCACTGGGTTTGGGATTTCTGTGTGGTTCATTTAGATATAGAACTTTAGAATTGAGCTACTATCAAGCTTTTTAGAGAGAGAGAGAGAGAATATAAAATATAAAACAATTAGAGAATGTCATTTCCCTAAATTTGAAACTCTTATTCAAGGTTTCAAAGACCTCTCTGATGAGGATAGGCTACCGGTCCTGTTGGGGGAGGACCCAGCTGGCAGGGAACATCATTGCTGCCTGCCATATGATAAGTGACCAACCTGCACATGTCCTCTATTCTTAACATAACATGTGGTTATTTTGACCCTTGGCTGTTGTTTTTACTGTTGTCCCTTTACAATATTGATTGCTATTATTAATTATGTACATTGTTACGTCATGCTAATAAAGCAAATTGGAGAGAGAGAGAGAGAGAGAGAGAGAGAGAGACATGGAGAGAGAGAGAGAGAGAGAGACATGGAGAGAGAGAGAGAGAGAGAGACCTAACTCACTCCATTAAATTAATCAAAACAGGAACATTCTACATTTGGCTAGAAATTCAAAAGGAAATTATCCTAACAGAGAAAAATGTCCTCCTGTGTGCTACCTATATCCCCCCACTAGAATCCCCATATTTTAATGAAGACAGCTTCTCCATCCTGGAGGGAGAAATCAATCATTTCCAGGCCCAGGGACATGTACTAGTCTGTGGCGACCTAAATGCCAGAACCGGACAAGAACCTGACACCCTCAGCACACAGGGGGACAAACACCTGCCTGGAGGTGACAGCATTCCCTCACACATATGCCCCCCTAGGCACAACTATGACAACATAACCAACAAAAACGGGTCACAACTCCTGCAGCTCTGTCGCACGCTGGGTATGTACATAGTCAACGGTAGGCTTCGAGGGGACTCCTATGGTAGGTACACCTATAGCTCATCTCTTGGCAGTAGTACTGTAGACTACTTTATCACTGACCTCAACCCAGAGTCTCTCAGAGCGTTCACAGTCAGCCCACTGACACCTCTATCAGACCACAGCAAAATCACAGTCTACTTAAACAGAGCAATACTCAATCATGAGGCATCAAAGCCAAAGGAACTGAGTAACATTAAGAAATGCTATAGATGGAAGGACTGCAGTTCGGAAACCTACCAAAAAACAATTAGGCAACAACAAATTCAATCCCTTTTAGACAATTTCCTGGGTAAAACGTTCCACTGTAATAGTGAAGGTGTAAACTTGGCAGTAGAAAATCTTAACAGTATATTTGACCTCTCAGCTTCCCTATCAAATCTAAAAATCTCAAATAGAAAACCGAAGAAAATTAACAATAATGACAAATGGTTTGATGAAGAATGCAAAAATCTAAGAAAGAAATTGAGAAACCTGTCCAACCAAAAACATAGAGACCCGGAAAACCTGAGTCTACGCCTTCACTATGGTGAATCACTAAAACAATACAGAAATACACTACGGAAAAAGAAGGAACAGCATGTCAGAAATCAGCTCAATGCAATTGAAGAATCCATAGACTCTAACCACTTCTGGGAAAATTGGAAAACACTAAACAAACAACAACACAAAGAATTATCTATCCAAAATGGAGATGTATGGGTAAACCACTTCTCCAATCTTTTTGGCTCTATAACAAAGAATAAAGAGCAAAAACATATACATGATCAAATACAGATCTTAGAATCAACTATTAAAGACTACCAGAACCCACTGGATTCTCCAATTACATTGAATGAGTTACAGGACAAAATAAAAACCCTCCAACCCAAAAAGGCCTGTGGTGTTGATGGTATCCTCAATGAAATTATCAAATATACAGACAACAAATTCCAATTGGCTATACTAAAACTCTTTAACATCATACTTAACTCTGGCATCTTCCCCAATATTTGGAACCAAGGACTGATCACCCCAATCCACAAAAGTGGAGACAAATTTGACCCCAATAACTACCGTGGAATATGTGTCAACAGTAACCTTGGGAAAATCCTCTGCATTATTATTAACAGCAGACTCGTACATTTCCTCAATGAAAACAATGTACTGAGCAAATGTCAAATTGGCTTTTTACCAAATTACCGTACAACAGACCATGTATTCACCCTGCACACCCTAATTGACAACCAAACAAACCAAAACAAAGGCAAAGTCTTCTCAATCTTCTCAAACTCAATCTGGCATGAGGGTCTGCTATACAAACTGATGGAAAGTGGTGTTGGGGGTAAAACATACGACATTATAAAATCCATGTACACAAACAACAAGTGTGCGGTTAAAATTGGCAAAAAACACACACATTTCTTCACACAGGGTCGTGGGGTTAGACAGGGATGCAGCTTAAGCCCCACCCTCTTCAACATATATATCAACGAATTGGCGCGGGCACTAGAAAATTCTGCAGCACCCGGCCTCCCCCTGCTAGAATCCGAAGTCAAATGTCTGCTGTTTGCCGATGATCTGGTGCTTCTGTCACCAACCAAGGAGGGCCTACAGCAGCACCTAGATCTCATGCACAGATTCTGTCAGACCTGGGCCCTGACAGTAAATCTCAGTAAGACCAAAATAATGGTGTTCCAAAAAAGGTCCAGTCACCAGGACCACAAATACAAATTCCATCTAGACACTGTTGCCCTAGAGCACACAAAAAACTATACATACCTTGGCCTAAACATCAGCGCCACAGGTAACATCCACAAAGCTGTGAACGATCTGAGAGACAAGGCAAGAAGGGCATTCTATGCCATCAAAAGAAACATAAATTTCAACATACCAATTAGGATTTGGCTAAAAATACTTGAATCAGTCATAGAGCCCATTGCCCTTTATGGTTGTGAGGTCTGGGGTCCGCTCACCAACCAAGACTTCACAAAATGGGACAAACACCAAATTGAGACTCTGCACGCAGAATTCTGCAAAAATATCCTCCGTGTACAACGTAGAACACCAAATAATGCATGCAGAGCAGAATTAGGCCGATACCCACTAATTATCAAAATCCAGAAAAGAGCCGTTAAATTCTACAACCACCTAAAAGGAAGCGATTCACAAACCTTCCATAACAAAGCCATCACCTACAGAGAGATGAACCTGGAGAAGAGTCCCCTAAGCAAGCTGGTCCTGGGGCTCTGTTCACAAACACAAACACACCCTACAGAGCCCCAGGACAACAGCACAATTAGACCCAACCAAATCATGAGAAAACAAAAAGATAATTACTTGACACATTGGAAAGAATTAACAAAAAAACAGAGCAAACTAGAATGCTATTTGGCCCTAAACAGAGAGTACACAGCGGCAGAATACCTGACCACTGTGACTGACCCAAAATTAAGGAAAGCTTTGACTATGTACAGACTCAGTGAGCATAGCCTTGCTATTGAAAAAGGCCGCCGTAGGCAGACATGGCTCTCAAGAGAAGACAGGCTATGTGCTCACTGCCCACAAAATGAGGTGGAAACTGAGCTGCACTTCCTAACCTCCTGCCCAATGTATGACCATATTAGAGAGACATATTTCCCTCAGATTACACAGATCCACAAAGAATTCGAAAACAAATCCGGTTTTGAAAAACTCCCATATCTACTGGGTGAAATTCCACAGTGTGCCATCACAGCAGCAAGATTTGTGACCTGTTGCCACGAGAAAAGGGCAACCAGTGAAGAACACACACCATTGTAAATACAACCCATATTTATGCTTATTTATTTTATCTTGTGTTCTTTAACCATTTGTACATTGTTAAAACACTGTATATATATATAATATGACATTTGTAATGTCTTTACTGTTTTGAAACCTCTGTATGTGTAATGTTTACTGTTAATTTTTGTTGTTTTTCAATTTATATATTCACTTTGTATGTTGTCTACCTCACTTGCTTTGGCAATGTTAACACATGTTTCCCATGCCAATAAAGCCCTTGAATTGAATTGAATTGAATTGAATTTTGAATTGAGAGAGCGAGAGAGAGAGAGAAAGAGAGAGAGAGAGAGAGACATGGAGAGAGAGAGAGAGAGAGAGAGAGAGAGAGAGAGAGACATGGAGAGAGGGAGAGAGAGAGAGAGAGAGACATGGAGAGAGAGAGAGAGAGAGAGAGAGAGAGAGAGAGAGACATGGAGAGAGAGAGAGAGAGAGAGAGAGAGAGAGAGAGAGACACATGGAGAGAGAGAGAGAGAGAGAGAGAGAGAGAGAGAGAGAGACATGGAGATAGAGAGAGAGAGAGACATGGAGAGAGAGAGAGAGACACGGAGAGAGAGACACGGAGAGAGAGAGAGAGAGAGAGAGAGAGAGAGAGAGAGAGACACAGAGAGAGAGACATGGAGAGAGAGACATGGAGAGAGAGAGAGAGAGAGAGAGAGAGAGAGAGAGACAGAGAGACAGAGAGAGAGTGAGAGAGAGAGTGACAGAGAGAGAGAGATAAAGAGAGAGAGAGTGACAGAGAGAGAGAGAGAGAGAGAGAGAGAGAACAGAGAGACAGAGAGAGAGTGACAGAGAGAGAGAGATAAAGAGAGAGAGAGTGACAGAGAGAGAGAGAGAGAGAGAGGGGGGGGGGAATAAGGGGTTTGAAGCATAAGAAATGATGTTGTAGCAGCAGACGAGACCTCAACAGAGAGTGAATCTCCAGTTCATTTGGCCTCATTAACCAGAAGCATGTTTGGTGTTAGCATGTTCATGATTCATTATAGCATCACTACCCGGCAGTGGAAATAGGCTCTGCATTTTCCAGATATGTACCGATATGTAGCAGCGTTACATGTGTCTTGTAGTACTGCACCTATCAGGCCTGTCAGGAGCATGAGTCCAAATCAAAGTACGTGAAATGGAAAACGGAGAGCACTTCTCGGATGCGTACTCCGCTTGTACACATTTCGAACCGTGCATCGATACAAGGAAATATGACGCAACCACTGAACAAACAACGCAATTTATTGAAATCAATGGCGGCCATTATTGAGCTGAAGCAAGATAAAATAATCTCTGACTTTGGAATGAAATGTTGCCCATTCACATTGCCTGACTACAATATTTGACATTGAAAACTTTAATAAATACATTTTGTGTTAACTTTGACATGTTTACATGCCTACAATACCCACTGTAGTGAGTGTAGATTCCAAGCCAATAGCGTGAACTGGCTAACCTACTACCGTTAGCTAGCTAACTATAACTAGCCATAAATAATTGATAGCTAGCTACCCATGAAGTATTGACATCTACCTTGCATAACATTAGTTTTAGGTAATTTTTGCCTTTTAAACTCTCTGGTTGGCTATCTTATTATGATTCACGTACAGCTAGCTGATTGTTATGAAGTAAAACGTGTGCTTGTTCCATCTCTATTGCCATTGGCCTGGCTGGAAGAAGGTTCAGCGAATTGGGAGGTGCAACTTGAGGTAATACAGTAGGGGGAGTGTTTCTCAAATGGAATGTTTTATACATTCTCCGGAGCATGCACTCAGAGCATGAGACTGTGGAGTACGGTTTATACATATTGAGAAACACTCTGAGTGTAACAAAACAGTAGGGATACCTGCTCTTTCCATGACATAGATTGTCCAGGTGAAAGTTACAATCTCTTATTGATGTCTACTGTTGAATCCACATCAATCAGTGTAGATGAAGGGGAGGAAATGCCCCGACGTATTGAGGCTGTTCTGAGGGAAAAAGGGGGTACGGAATATTCATTTTGTTAATCGAAGCAATCAAATAAATGAAAACTATGATGTAAAAATGTTGACACCATGTTAGATAAAGACTGTTTTGTACCTGCTATCTCCTAGTTCAGGCCCTTCTACAACCAGTGGTGGAACACCAGAGTAACTACTGTATGGTGGATTGTAATAGGATCTAAGAAGTGATTGTGTCCCATTAGATAACATAGTATCGTTAATGATGTGCAGAGTTAGAACGAACACAAAACAAGCCTTCATCATTATTACACCTCCATCTCCACCACCACTGTGTTCCTGACTAATTACCCAGCATCCTTCCTGTTTAGCAATCACACTCCCTTCCACCTCTCTCTCTCTCTATCTCTCACTTCCTCTTCCTTGCTCTCTCTCTCTCTCTCTCTCTCTTTCTCTCTCTCTCTCTCTCTCTCTGTCTCTTCCTTTCTTTCTCTCTCTTTCTCTGTTTGTCGATGTCTCTCTCTCTCTGTCTCTCTCTCTCTTTTTCTATCTCTCGCTCTCTAGTGCACTCTCTCTCCAGTCTTCCTCTCTCTCTTACTCTCAAACATGTCACCCCTCCACCCCTCCATCTGAAGTTCCCCCGTCCTACTGCCCATCTTTCCTCAGTGGTGACGGCAGAGGGATTTTCTTTCAGTGTTGTAACTACCATGTCACACCCCTAATAACCTCGCTGTGGTGATTTGTACAGTTGGAGGAGTAGTTCCATTTTTCTCTCCCTCCCTCCCTCTCTCTCTCGCTCGCTTCCTCCTCTCATCTTGATTGCCCTTCCTGGCTCCCGTCTTTCCTTCTGTCTTGTTTCTGTTGCAGTGAAAGAGAGAGAGAAAGACAGCGAGTGTTCCCTCAATGTGCTTTAACTCATCTTCCTCCCTCTTCCTCTTTCCTTTCATTGTCTATCGTTCTCTCCCCCTTTCCCTCCATCTCGCACTCTCCCTCCCCTCTCCCTCTCCCGTTACCTCTACCTCTCCCTCCCCTCTCCCGTTACCTCTACCTCTCTCTCCCCCCTCTCTCCTCTCATTTACATCTCATGATGTTTACAGAGAGTTTACAGACATCTCCTGGCATCTTCAGTCTAACCATCCCTTCACCACTGTTTACCTCGGGCTTTGATGCAAAACAGCACTTCCCTCCGCCTCCTCTCTTCTTCTCCCTTTGTTTCTCCTCTCCTTTATATTTCTCCATCCCTCTGTATAAGTTGTCATTTGTTGCCCATTGTCTCGGCTGTATTTAGTGGCGGGGAGATTAGCCATGCAGGCAGCTGTGAATGGGCTGCAGCTGTCTGTTAAGGATTAGGGGAGTTTAATCAAAGTAGTTCTAATGTGGCTCGTAATGATGATCTGTGGGGACAGAGCTCTTTAAACAGATAATGATGGCTGCCCAAGATGACTCGCTTGTGTTGGAGTCGCTTGTTGTTCT
Organism: Oncorhynchus mykiss; assembly: GCF_013265735.2. NCBI lineage: Eukaryota > Metazoa > Chordata > Actinopteri > Salmoniformes > Salmonidae > Oncorhynchus > Oncorhynchus mykiss. The sequence continues at coordinate 14,721,888 of NC_048571.1, forward strand.
CTTCTTCTTCGATACGATCCACACAGCCTGGTAACTTCCTGTAGGCCTACGGTATAGTCTACACAAGGTGGGTGTGGAACTTGTAGTACGGGGACTGTTTTCTCAGGGTAGAAGAGAACACGGCATCTCGGATCAAATCGCAGATCAGATCTCGGATCAAATCGCAGTTGAGGTTCTTTTTGTTGTTTCACACACGAATCCAGGAGAGTTGTCGTGTCTGCATTGCCATGGTAACCACCTTGCTGGTGTTGATTGAATAACAGGTTTCATCTGTGAACCTCTGGTGTTGATTAATATGCTGTTCATATTTTAACACAGTACGCTCTGACAGTTAGTATGCCACAATCAGCTTGGCCATAGCCCGTTAGGAAAGAGAATTTATCCACCTTCGCTTAAGTAGGTGATTAGAGCCCAGTACAGAACATTAATTTCAGCAGTGCAGAGGCGGTCATGTTAACATACAACAGGAACATGAATCTGTGCTAGGCCGTGAAGAATCTCCAGGTGGAGATATGGCCTACTAGATGAGGTCGTCTTGGTGACGCCACTGTAGATCCACTTCAGATGAATGGCTCTGAGATCCTTGGCATGACACCTCCCCCTAACTACAACCCCTCCCCCAATCTCACAGCCAGTCTAGGATGATATAGGCTAAAAATAGACTATCCCTGCCAGAGCTCCAAGGACATGCATATTCTCACACCGCCACCGTCACCCGACACACACAGGAGCAATGCTTCAGCTCTGACCGTGGCCAATCAGACCCGACTCAGGTGACATTTAATTGGGTTTGCGATGTGAAGATCGCAAAGATCGCATGTGTGACGGAAGGAGGACTCGTTTTTAGTGGTGGATGGACCCACTGCTGGGAAGGACTGTACTGTATTGTTACCATGGCTGTACCTCTCTCTCTCTCTCTCTCTCTCTCTCTCTCTCTCTCTCTCTCTCTCTCTCTCTCTCTTCCAACCACACACACATGTTATTCTCGCTGCTTTACACCCAGGCCTTCCTGTTCAACAAGGTCACTGCCGTCAGGTATCACCCACCTACAAACTAGCAACAGCTACCACTTGAATCCTGTCAACAGTGAATATGACACTATTGTTTCCAGCTCGCCCATTCCCAGCACTGCATGTGTCTGTCTGTCTCTGACTCATTGTGTCTCTGTGTGTTTCAGGGGAGAAAGAGTGTGCTTGTGTGTGAAGGAGTCATCGGGTGCAGTCGTAGTCGGGTGCTAAACTGGTAGAGTAGCGCGGAGTGTTGTGATATGACCCGCAGCTGACTCACAGCTCTGAACAGATGATGGAAGACAAAACTCACACTGAGACCAGAGAAATGAGAGGGAAAAAGCGAGGGGAGAAACAGTGTTTCTATCGCTGACACTGTCTCTCAAATAATGTGTGAGTGAGAGAGAGAGAGAGAGAGATAGAGAGGGAGAGAGAAAGTGAAAGAGAGCTGTCTTCCCCCTATCATTCTCTCTCTCTCACTCCCCCTCTCTCTCTCCCCTCTCTCTGTTCCTCTCTCTCCCTGGTGAAGCCCTCATGCTGTTAGAGACAGATGCCTTGGTGAACTGTGAGGAATGCTGCTACTGTGGCTTGTTTCTCAATCAGGGGCTTAGCTCACTGCCTGCCTGCTTCACACACGTGGGAAGCAGCACAAAGAGAAGATTTATGTGCAGGCACACACACACACACGCACACACACACACACAAATACGCACACACGCACGTACACACGGCACATACACCGATAATATCGTTGAAATGGGAAGTGCTTGTGGCTACCTAAGTTTTACAGCATCACAGGCTTTGCTACTATTGGTTGCTCTGCTACAGGCCTTTTAGAGAGGAAAAGGTAGCTTCTATACAACAGTCAAGTAACTGTTAATTCCAGAATTCTTAATTCATGCTAATTGTGTTAATGTTAAAAGCTAACAAAAAAAACAGGTTTGTTTTGCAATAAAGGATATTATTGAATATCCTGACCCCCCTTTTTTGTGTATATTTTATTAGGATCCCCATTAACTGTTGCGAAAGCAGCAGCTACTCTTCCTGGGGTCAACACAAAACATGAAACATGATACAGAACATTAATAGAACAGATCAAGGACAGAACTACCTACATTTAAAAATGGCACACTTAGCCTACATATCAATGCATACACACAAAATATCTATTTTCATTGTTGAATCTGAACTTCACCATAGAAGACAACAGTAGAATCTGAACTTCACCGTAGAAGACAACAGTAGAATCTGAACTTCACCATAGAAGACAACAGTAGAATCTGAACTTCACCATAGAAGACAACAGTAGAATCTGAACTTCACCATAGAAGACAACAGTAGAAGGCAATTAAACAATATGATGCTCAACAGAGCTGTCTAACATCTTAGAAAAAATGGTGCTATCTAGAACCTAAAATAGTTATTCAGCTGTCCCCACATTGTGTTCTACATGGAACCCAAAAGAGTTCTACCTGGAACCCTTTTTTACTAAGAGTATATTTCTCTATGGATGATCTGACAGTTCCTGCCGAGATGACCACATTGACACATTCTGACATGAGAGATCTTCTGCCGCATCTTCCATGTTCTGGAGGCTATTTCTACCCGCTGCTGTTGGAGACGTGGTTTCTATCCTGGAGCGAGAACAGAAATACCTGGGTTAGGATTTGTTCCTGGCGACCCTCTGTCCTCTCTGTGGCTCTGTGAATAGAACAGAGAGAGAGCCTTGGCGTTGGTGGAAGTTTACATCCCAGGATTATCTAGAGGAGGACGCTGAGCTGCAATGTAAACTCCATAAATACAGAACAACAACCACTTTGAGCTTCCTACAGATGTAAGATCTTAATTTGATCACCCTACTGCAGGATTGATTTTCCCTAGTATCAACCCCTACAAACATATCCATTAATTATAATCCACATAATAATTCACATTTCCTGTTGCTGCAGGATTATTTTCCTGATGTAGCAAACTGGCTCTAATTAAGAGCTTACATCTGCATGTTCTGTAACACTTGAGAGACTGTTGATGGGTTACCTACTGTAAGATACTTGATGACACTTGACAGCTTCTGTGTAAATTGTAGAAGTTTCTGGTCCAAGGCCTGACTTGATGTGTTTGTGTTTTCCAAGTTGTGATATAGGATGTGTCAGTGTTTTCCAGGTTGTGATATAGGATGTGTCAGTGTTTTCCAGGTTGTGATATAGGATGTGTCAGTGTTTTCCAGGTTGTGATATGGGATGTGTCAGTGTTTTCCAGGTTGTGATATAGGATGTGTCAGTGTTTTCCAGGTTGTGATATAGGATGTGCCAGTGTTTTCCAGGTTGTGATATAGGATGTGTCAGTGTTTTCCAGGGTGTGATATAGGATGTGTCAGTGTTTTGTAGGTTGTGATATAGGATGTGTCAGTGTTTTCCAGGTTGTGATATAGGATGTGCCAGTGTTTTCCAGGTTGTGATATAGGATGTGCCAGTGTTTTCCAGGTTGTGATATAGGATGTGTCAGTGTTTTCCAGGTTGTGATATAGTATGTGTCAGTGTTTTCCAGGTTGTGATATAGGATGTGTCAGTGTTTTCCAGGTTGTGATATAGGATGTGCCAGTGTTTTCCAGGTTGTGATATAGGATGTGTCAGTGTTTTCCAGGGTGTGATATAGGATGTGTCAGTGTTTTGTAGGTTGTGATATAGGATGTGTCAGTGTTTTCCAGGTTGTGATATAGGATGTGTCAGTGTTTTCCAGGTTGTGATATAGGATGTGTCAGTGTTTTCCAGGTTGTGATATAGGATGTGTCAGTGTTTTCCAGGTTGTGATATAGGATGTGTCAGTGTTTTCCAGGTTGTGATATAGGATGTGTCAGTGTTTTCCAGGTTGTGATATAGGATGTGTCAGTGTTTTCCAGGTTGTGATATAGGATGTGTCAGTGTTTTCCAGGTTGTGATATAGGATGTGTCAGTGTTTTCCAGGTTGTGATATAGGATGTGTCAGTGTTTTCCAGGTTGTGATATAGGATGTGTCAGTGTTTTCCAGGTTGTGATATAGGATGTGTCAGTGTTTTCCAGGTTGTGATATAGGATGTGCCAGTGTTTTCCAGGTTGTGATATAGGATGTGTCAGTGTTTTCCAGGTTGTGATATAGGATGTGTCAGTGTTTTCCAGGTTGTGATATAGGATGTGTCAGTGTTTTCCAGGTTGTGATATAGGATGTGCCAGTGTTTTCCAGGTTGTGATATAGGATGTGTCAGTGTTTTCCAGGTTGTGATATAGGATGTGTCAGTGTTTTCCAGGTTGTGATATAGGATGTGTCAGTGTTTTCCAGGTTGTGATATAGGATGTGTCAGTGTTTTCCAGGTTGTGATATAGGATGTGTCAGTGTTTTCCAGGTTGTGATATAGGATGTGTCAGTGTTTTCCAGGTTGTGATATAGGATGTGTCAGTGTTTTCCAGGTTGTGATATAGGATGTGCCAGTGTTTTCCAGGTTGTGATATAGGATGTGTCAGTGTTTTCCAGGTTGTGATATAGGATGTGTCAGTGTTTTCCAGGTTGTGATATAGGATGTGTCAGTGTTTTCCAGGTTGTGATATAGGATGTGCCAGTGTTTTCCAGGTTGTGATATAGGATGTGTCAGTGTTTTCCAGGTTGTGATATAGGATGTGCCAGTGTTTTCCAGGTTGTGATATAGGATGTGCCAGTGTTTTCCAGGTTGTGATATAGGATGTGTCAGTGTTTTCCAGGTTGTGATATAGTATGTGTCAGTGTGTTCCAGGTTGTGATATAGGATGTGTCAGTGTTTTCCAGGTTGTGATATAGTATGTGTCAGTGTTTTCCAGGTTGTGATACAGGATGTGTCAGTGTTTTCCAGGTTGTGATATAGGATTTGTCAGTGTTTTCCAGGTTGTGATATAGGATGTGTCAGTGTTTTCCAGGTTGTGATATAGGATGTGTCAGTGTGTTCCAGGTTGTGATATAGGATGTGTCAGCGTGTTGGTGACTGTATTGAAGCTAGTCTGCAGCCAATAGCTCAGGCCTGGGGTTATGTGCCTCATTAGCACAGAATGATTGACGTGTCCATTTCTACGAGGCTCTCTCTTTCACACACACCCAGTGTCACTCTCTAACTTCCTCTAACTCTCTCTCTAACTCTCTCTCTCGATCTCTCTCTCTATCTCTCTTTCTAACTCTCTCTCTAACTCTCTCTCTCTATCAATTCTATTCAGGGGCTTTATTGGCATGGTAAACATATGTTAACATTGTCAAAGCAAGTGAGGTAGGTAATATACAAAAGTGAAATCAACAATGAAAATGAACAGTAAACATTACACACACAGAAGTTTCAAAAGAATAAAGACACTACAAATGTCATATTATGTATATACACAGTGTTGTAAAGGGAAAGGGAAAATAAATAATCATAAATATGGGTTGTATTTACAATGGTGTTTGTTCTTCACTGGTTGACCTTTTCTTGTGGCAACAGGTCACAAATCTTGCTGCTGTGATGGCTTACTGTGGTATTTCACCCAATAGATATGGAGTTATCAAAATCGGGTTTGTTTTCGAATTCTTTGTGGATCTGTGTAATCTGAGGGAAATATGTCTCTCTAATATGGTCATACATTTGGCAGGAGGTTAGGAAGTGCAGCTCAGTTTCCACCTCATTTTGTGGGCAGTGTGCACATAGCCTGTCTTCTCTTGAGAGCCATGTCTGCCTACGGCGGCCTTCCTCAATAGCAAGGCTATGCTCACTGAGTCTGTACATAGTCAAAGCTTTCCTTAAGTTTGGGTCAGTCACAGTGGTCAGGTATTCTGCCACTGTGTACTCTCTGTTTAGGTCCAAGTAGCATTCTAGTTTGCTTGTTTTTTTGTTAATTACTTGACACATTGGAAATAATTATCTTTTTGTTTTCTCATGATTTAGTTGGGTCTAATTGTGTTGCTGTCCTGGGGCTCTGTGGGGTGTGTTTGTGTTTGTGATCAGAGCCCCAGGACCAGCTTGCATGCAGAATTCTGCATGCAGAGTCTCAATTGGGTGTTTGTCCCATTTTGTGAATTCTTGGTTGGTGAGCGGACCCCAGACCTCACAACCCTAAAGGGCAATGGGTTCTGTAACTGATTCAAGTATTTTTAGCCAGATCCTAATTGGTATGTTGAATTTTATGTTCCTTTTGATGGCATAGAATGCCCTTCTTGCCTTGTCTCTCAGATCGTTCACAGCTTTGTCGCGCTGATGTTTAGGCCAAGGTATGTATCGTTTTTTGTTGGCTCTAGGGAAATATCTAGGGAAATATCTCTCTCTCTCTCTGCCCCGTAACACTAACTTCCGTCGTCATGAAGTGCTTTGAGAGACTAGTCAAGGATTTTATCACCTCCACCCTACCTGACACCCTAGACCCACTCCAATTTGCTTACATAGGTCCACAGACGACGCAATCGCAACCACACTGCACACTGCCCTAACCCATCTAGACAAGAGGAATACCTATGTGAGAATGCTGTTCATCGACTACAGCTCAGCATTTAACACCATAGTACCCTCCAAACTCGTCATCAAGCTCGAGACCCTGGGGCTCGACCCCGCCCTTTGCAACTGGGTACTGGACTTCCAGACGGGCCTACCCCAGATGGTGAGGGTAGTTAACAACATCTCCAACCCGCTGATCCTCAACACTGGGGCCCCACAAGGGTGCGTTCTGAGCCCTCTCCTGTACTCCCTGTTCCCTCACGACTGCGTGGCCATGCACACCTCCAACATCAAGTTTGCGGACAACACTACAGTGGTAGGCTTGATTACCAACAACGACGAGATGGCCTACAGGGAGGAGGTGAGGGCCCTCGGAGTGTGGTGTCAGGAAAATAACCTCACACTCAACTTCAACAAAACAAAGGAGATGATTGTGGACTTCAATAAACAGCAGAGGGAGCACCCCCTTATCCATATCGACGGGACAGTAGTGGAGAGGGTAGTAAGTTTTAAGTTCCTCGGCGTACATCACGGACAAACTGAATTGGTCCACCCACACAGACAGCGTTGTGAAGAAGGCGCAGCAGCGCCTCTTCAACCTCAGGAGGCTGAAGAAATTCGGCTTGTCACCAAAAGCACTCACAAACATCTACAGATGCACAATCGAGAGCATCCTGTCGGGCTGTATCACCGCCTGGTACGGCAACTGCTCCGCCCACAACCATTAGGCTCTCCAGAGGGTAGTGAGGTCTGCACAACGCATCTCCGGGGGCAAACTACCTGCCCTCCAGGACACCTACACCACCCGATGTCACAGGAAGGCCATAAAGAGCCACAGCCTGTTCACCCCGCAATCATCCAGAAGGCGAGGTCAGTATAGGTGCATCAAAGCAGGGATCGAGAGACTGTAGAACAGCTTCTATCTCAAGGCCATCACCACTAACATTGAGTGGCTGCTGCCAACATACTGACTCAACTCCTGCCACTTTAACAATGGAAATTGATGGAAATTGATGTAAAAAATATATCACTAGCCACTTTAAACAATGCTACTTAATATAATGTTTATATACCCTACATTATCCATCTCATATGTATATGTATATACTGTACTCTATATCATCTACTGCATCTTTATGTAAT
>NC_048571.1:14734495-14741995 GCF_013265735.2 Oncorhynchus mykiss
GAGAGAGAGAGAGAGAGAGAGAGAGAGAGAGAGTTAGGGCAGCAGATTGATGTGGATGTTGTTATCAGTAATCTGATGGATTTGAATCCGCTCCTCTCTCCCCAGTAACATTTCCAGAGCAGACGCCTAGCTTAGCCGTTAGAGCCAATTGGCTGCTAGTCAGAGGTCAGGGGTCACTCTGTCTGTCTGTGCTCTCCGCAGTTATCTTCACTACCTCAACCCACGTCTTGCCTGCCACCAAGATATCTAAATCACACTTGACACACCTGAAGCACTGAAAGCGGCTTCATCCAGATTTTATCGGAGTCTATTTTAATAACGCAGTACTTTTTAGGGTCTGACGTATTTATTAACCTGGCCCGGGCTGGAGTGGCAACGGCATCAGGTACCAGCTCCTCCACCGTCAAAAGGCAGTTTGCTCTGGAAATAAAATGAAAAAGGGAGCTTGACAAGTTTATGAAGTAACACAATAGCCGTTCATTACTCTGTCGGAGTGGCACTTGGCTGGGTAGTGTAAGTGGAGGGATTGTCAGGGAGAATCTTCACTGCGCTATAACTTACTCCATAAAGGCTTATTACTCCTGAGGAGGCTCCTGTGAAACACATTGACTGGCATAACTCACCAAGCCTCTTCCTCTGGAGCTGGCAGGTAGAAATGTTTATGGAAAAGGTCAATAACTTGATAACCAAGCCACTAGGTGCTATCGCTCATCAGACCCTCACTGTCATTCACCTGCGATGGAGTTTTTTTTGTCTCTGTCCACACTTATCCAGTTGACTTTTCCCTTTGACTCCACACTTCAGTAGTTGGCTTCACATACCAGAGGCCCTGTTAGAGCTGTAGCTTAAGCAATTACCCTGAACAAGGCTAGAGCAGATAAGGAGATCCAATGGAATATGTTGGATTTATGCAGTTATAAAGAATGAATTCATTTTATGCTGGCGTTTTGGCATTTTGGAGGAAAATATAATTTTATTGCCGCTATATAAATATATCTGGGAGAATTGAATGACAAAGGTTAATCATAACTTCACATAGGCCCAGTTGAATAACATGCAGTGTAAAGTCAAGTCAAGCTGGTGTTATGGACCGTTAGACTAGCAATGATGTCACAAGTCATATGGAATGGTCTATCAAACTGAAGGTCCTCTCTCTTATTTACCCCTTCTATCACTTCCTCTCTCTTATTTACCCCTTCTTCAATCACTTCCTCTCTGTTGGTCACCCCTTCTTCTATCACTTCCTCTCTCTCATTCACCCCTTCTTCTATCACTTCCTCTCTCTTATTCACCCCTTCTTTTATCACTTCCTCTCTCTTATTTACCCCTTCTTCTATCACTTCCTCTCTCTTATTCACCCCTTCTATCACTTCCTCTCTCTTATTCACCCCTTCTATCACTTCCTCTCTCTTGTTCACCCCTTCTTCTATCACTTCCTCTCTCTTATTCACCCCATCTTCTATCACTTCCTCTCTCTTATTCACCCCATCTTCTATCACTTCCTCTCTCTTATTCACCCCTTCTTCTATCACTTCCTCTCTCTTATTCACCCCTTCTTATATCACTTCCTCTCTCTTATTCACCCCTTCTTCTATCACTTCCTCTCTCTTATTCACCCCTTCTTATATCACTTCCTCTCTCTTATTTACCCCTTCTTATATCACTTCCTCTCTCTTTTCCTCTGTTCTCTCTCTCTCCTTTCTCTTCCATCCATGACTGCCCTTCTATCCTCTCTTCTCTCTCTCTTGATTTCCTCAACCATCTCTCCATCCCTCAATCTCTATCTTTGGTATCTTTGGTACCATCCCTCAGTGTTCCACTATTGCCTGTTCTATTTCTCCTTCTGTTTCCCTGCATGGACTGGCTCATGTATTTCTCCCTCTTTCACTTGATTTTCTCCTTCCATCTTCCTAGCCCTCTCTTCTGTTTCACTCAATCAATCCCATTTCTCCTCTCCCTTCCCTCTCTCTCCTTCTCCTTACCCCATATTTTATACTTCTTTCTCTCTCTCTCCCTCCCTCTCTCCCATCCCTCCCTCTCTCCCATAGCTCTCCCTCTCTCCCTCTCTTTCTCCCTTCTCTCCCTTCCCTCTCCCCCTGTCTGGTGTAGTGTCTGTGTGAGTTATAGCAGATCTGTGTGGCTTAGAGTCGTGTGTGTGTGTTACGACTGCCCCCGGGTATGTCATCTTTATGTTTCAACTGCAAGTTCTTGTACAGAGGAGAGAGAGAGAGAGAGAGAGAGAGAGAGAGAGAGAGAGAGAGAGAGAGAGAGAGAGAGAGAGAGAGAGAGAGAGAAAAGGGCAGGGGGGTGAGACCAGCAGCCAATCAACACTCTAGGACAACTTGTCATAAATCTATAAATTGTAGTTGATAGTTTATCAGTGCTGTCTCTGTCTCTTTTTCTTTTTTCTCTCTTCTGTCTCTTTTGATTGCTCTACCTCTCTATTACTCTTTCACTTGCCCCTTCTCTCTATTTCACTGTCAACTTGTGAGCTGAATCTCATAATTCCCTCTATGAGCTGCCATCACTGAAGGTGCCAGGGAGTCGAGACGTCTTCAGAGTCCCATGCTAACTCTGTCTGATTCTCTGTCTGATTCTCTGTCTGATTGGGAGCCACGTAGAGATGGTGGTGGTGGGGACTGCTGGGATACAGGCCTGAGACATCTTAATCAGTAACCATTGATCAATTGGCTTCACCTGAAATGATCTAAACCATTGATGGATTTCCATTAGGCCTTTAAAGACGTCTTAATAGGATTCCAGACTGTCAAAGGTGTCTCGGTGGGTGCGTGGGCGTGTGTGTGTGCGTGTGTGTGTGTGTGTGTGTGCGTGCATGCATGTGTGTGTGTGCGTGCGTGCGTGCGTGTGTGTGTGTGTGTGCGTGCATGCATGTGTGTGCGTGTGTGTGTGTGTGCGTGTGTGTGTGTGTGTGCGTGCGTGTGTGCCATGCATTTGTGTGTCAATACCTTGGAGAGAGGAGGAAGGAGAAAGAGACAGAAAGATTAGGTTGATAAGGATACCTGTGGAGTTAAAACTATCCTATGGGGAGTAAGAAAACCACCTCCAGTCTCTCCTCCTACCAATGCAGGAAGGACATGCTGAAAACTACCAAATTACCAGGCAACATCTCTCTCCTACTGCCCGTGATTGTCGATTCCTACCTTCCTCCCTCTATCCTCCTCTCTCCTCCCTCCCTCCATTCTCCTCTATCCTCCCTCCCTCCATTCTCCTCTATCCTCCCTCTCTCCATCCTCCTCTCTCCTCCCTCCCTCCATCCTCCTCTCTCCTTCCTCCATCCATCCTCCTCTATCCTACCCTCCCTCCATTCTCCTCTATCCTCCCTCCCTCCATTCTCCTCTATCCCCCTCCCTCCATCATCCTCTATCCTCCCTCCATTCTCCTCTATCCTCCCTCCCTCCATCCTCCTCTATCCCCCTCCCACCATCCTCATCTATCCTCCCTTCTTCCATTCTCCTCTATCCTCCCTCCCTCCATCCTCCTCTATCCTCCCTCCCTCCCTCCATCCTCCTCTCTCCTCCCTCCCTCCATCCTCCTCTATCCTCCCTCCCTACCTCCATTCTCCTCTATCCTCCCTCCCTCCATCTTCCTCTGTCCTCCCTTCCTCCATCTTCCTCTCTCCTCCCTCCCTCCATCCTCCTCTCTCCTCCCTCCCTCCATCCTCCTCTCTCCTCCCTCCCTCCATCCTCCTCTCTCTCTCCTCCCTCCCTCCATCCTCCTCTATCCTCCCTCCTTTCCTGTTTCTCTCTGATCCCTCTGTCTCCCTCTGTTGTTGTTCTAAACAAGCAGCAGGGGTTGTGGGTAGAGGCCTGCTCACGCTGGGCCTGTGACTCACCGGGGGGGAGGGAGAGAGAGAGAGAAAGAAGCTGCGTCCCTCTCGCCTGCCTGACCTTCTATCGCTCTCTCTCGCTCTCACTCTCTCTCTCTCTCTCTCCCTTTCAGCCAGGTAGGGGTCACCCACACCACAGAGGAGAGAAGCCAGGCTGTAGGCTACCACAGCACACACACATTCACACATACTGGATATACAACATAACACACACACACACACACACACATACTTGATACACACCATAACTTACACGCACACATTTGAGCATGTGATAACTGAATGTAGACACCATAACACACTCACACACACACTAATGTAGAAACCCTATAACACACTCACACACCCTAATGTAGAAACCCTGTAACACACTCACACACACTAATGTAGAAACCCTGTAACACACTCACACACACTTGATATGCTCACAATAGCGCACATAACACATACATCTTGAACCCAGTCAAACAGGCATAAACATCATATACACGTGAACACCATACACCCTCAGACATGCCACTGCTCACATAAAGCTCCCCATACACACAACATAAACAGGTAAACACACTCCCACACTATCAAACTGGATAAACACACACTCCACCCACACTACAGCTAAACATGCGACCTTGTTTATTTGCCTGTCCATATACAGAGAATAGAAAACTACACATCAACAGAATAAATAGCATCCATTCTGTACATACGGTACACCTACACACAAAGCTATATAACAGAATAAATAGCATCCATTCTGTACATACGGTACACCTACACACAAAGCTATATAACAGAATAAATAGCATCCATTCTGTACATATGGTACACCTACACACAAAGCTATATAACAGAATAAATAGCATCCATTCTGTACATACGGTACACCTACACACAAAGCTATATAACAGAATAAATAGCATGCATTCTGTGCATACGGTACACCTACACACAAAGCTATATAACAGAATAAATAGCATCCATTCTGTACATACGGTACACCTACACACAAAGCTATATAACAGAATAAATAGCATCCATTCTGTACATACGGTACACCTACACACAAAGCTATATAACAGAAGAAATAGCATGCATTCTGTGCATACGGTACACCTACACACAAAGCTATATAACAGAATAAATAGCATGCATTCTGTGCATACGGTACACCTACACACAAAGCTATATAACAGAATAAATAGCATGCGTTCTGTGCATACGGTATACCTACACACAAAGCTATATAACAGAATAAATAGCATGCATTCTGTGCATACGGTATACCTACACACAAAGCTATATAACAGAATAAATAGCATGCATTCTGTACATATGGTACACCTACACACAAAGCTATATAACAGAATAAATAGCATGCATTCTGTGCATACAGTACACCTACACACAAAGCTATATAACAGAATAAATAGCATGCATTCTGTACATACGGTACACCTACACACAAAGCTATATAACAGAATAAATAGAATAGCATGCATTCTGTACATACGGTATACCTACACACAAAGCTACATAACAAAATGGAATTTCCCGGCTGGGAAAATATCAACGATTGGAATGTGTGTCAGAAAACAGAGAATGACTGATACTGACACAGAAGACGGGGGGAAAACTCGATTCACACAACAAAATGAAATACAGTATTTAGAAGTCTGTGTGCGGGTAGGGTGCAAGGATCTCTGTCGTACACAGCTGTTCAACTCTCATCTCTGGTGAAATACCTATATCCAGGGGATTATGTAGCGTTGGTCAATTTGCATAACTCCATTAAGGCTTTCTCTCCTTTTTTTCCAACCGACACCTGTGTAGAAACGCTCGTAAAAATGTTCCCGCCGGAAAGTGGAATTACATTTCCTCTCCCATTTGCAGGAAGTAATCCGGCGTACAGCTGTGGAAATTGTTCAGTGATGTAGAAATGGAGCGAGGGGCATTAGGGAGGACTGTGTTACGCCACAGACAGGTACTGTAAAATCAGGCCCATAAAGCTATACTGATACTTCAGACCAGTACAGAGCACCTGGTCCATAGCAATTCACAGGGATATAGGTGTTGCATTTTCATGGAACCACTTAGTTTTTGTCTGACCACATGACGTGACCTGATAAGATAATATATCCTAGACGATAACTATAGGATACATTTAGCTATAGCTCTGACTATAGGGCCCAGAGTTTGTCCTGATGAGGTCATCATATTATTATGGCCTTAAAAAGCCTCTCCAAGAGGATGAATACGACAGCCAAAATGAGCTGCTGCTGGAAGTCATATTGTCTGGATCATACTGGCTCTAGCTAAAGTGTTCAATAAAGTTTATTGTGACTTCCTGTCAGACAGTTCGATCAATACAATGTCTATGGCTGTCTATAGATAGCTGGGGTTGGTGGTGGTGTGTTGTGCAGAGAAGAGCAGTGACCATCGACCCTCCCAGGCTTGTGTCTTTGAATCTCGGGGACCCCCCACCCCCTTTCTCCCCCCCTCCTCCTCTCCCCTCCTCCAAAGCATTTTTCTCTTCTTCATTTTTCTTTCACTCTCTTCATCTTCAGTTGCATGATTCATGAAAGTGGAGTCCTGTGTGCTCAGAGGGCCTTTTAACCTGTTCCCCTGGCGCGGGACAGAGAAGGAGAGAGTGAGAGCAGTAGCAGTGATATTGATATGAGAGAGATCCTCCCCGTAGAGTAGCTCCTCTCTGGGAAAGGAACAGAAGGTCCCCCACTGAAGTCACTCCTCAGCATCAACAGAGAGGCCATCTTTTTTGCGATGTCATCCCATGCCCTTTTCTCGCTGCTCTTTCTCTCTTTCTCTCTCTCTCTCTCTCTCTCTCTCTCTCTCTCTCTCTCTCTCTCTTTCTCGCTCTCTTTCTCTTTCTCTCCCTCTCTCTTTCTCTCCCTCTGTCAGTTATTTTAGAAAAGTCTCAGAAACAGTTTTCCCCTCTTTGTTTGTGTGAGCAGCGGCAGTAGCAGCAGCAGCAGCACGGTGCTGATAGCCTGAGGGTCGCTATAGGATGGGAGCCATGATGTGATGGAGGGGTCAGACTGGAGGATGCAGAGAGGGGCCAGACCTCGGCCCCCTCTATCCCCACTGAATCCCTGGCAGCCCGGGCAGGCCCTGGACCCTCTGAGCCCGTTCTCCACGGAGCACGCCTCGTCCAATCACAATGTACTGGGCCCAGGACCTGTGAGGTGCTGGGGGTCATGGGTTCAAATTTAATACTGCTGTGCCCCTAGGCACGCTGAACTCTCTGCTCACACATACACACACACTCCTCCTCCTACTACTTTACGTTGCTGTGTTTAACTGGGGGTCGATGATTTGCAAGTTGCTTTGGATAAAAGCTTATGGTTAAATTGATTCATGATCGTGGGCGAACTGTGGGGCCGGCGATGGTGAATGGCCCTGGGCATGATGTCATTGAGAGAGAGGTTTCAATGTGGGAGATTATATATTGTATGTCAGTGTGGATGACATAGTAAGAGAGGGACAGTGAGGGGCCTACTCCTCCGTTTCCTTGGTCTACTGTCCCCTCGTCCGTTTACAGTGATCACACATTACACAGTTATAAAGAAATGAAAGGGAAATGCTCCAGACTAGCCATCATTGCACATTTGACTAATCAAGACAGAAACAGCAGTCAG
>NC_048571.1:14746995-14751995 GCF_013265735.2 Oncorhynchus mykiss
ACCTGGTCCCAGTGAAACCTTTCATCTAGTTTACCTCTCTCTCCGTGGCAGGGAGTGGCGTGTTACCGTGGTAGCGGTCCGATCTGCTCTGCTCAGGTTACAGGGTCAGAGCATGTGGAGCGCTTCCTATTTTTCTCCCTCACCACTTTTGACAGGAGTCTATTTACTTCCCTCTACGACCCTACGGCGCCACATTGAGACCCAACTTATTAGGCCGGAGAAGAGACAGTGTTAAAAAAGAGGGAGAGAGAGGGAGAGAGAGAGAGAGATGGAGAGAGAGAGGGAGAGGGGGAGAGAGAGAGAGATGGAGAGGGAGAGGGAGATAGAGAGAGAGAGGGGGAGAGAGATGGAGAGAGAGAGGGGGAGAGAGATGGAGAGAGAGAGGGGGAGAGAGATGGAGAGGGAGAGGGAGAGAGATGGAGAGGGAGAGAGAGAGAGAGAGGGAGAGGGAGAGGGAGAGATGGAGAGAGGGAGAGGGAGAGAGAGATGGAGAGAGAGAGGGAGAGGGGGAGAGAGATGGAGAGGGAGAGGGAGAGAGATGGAGAGGGAGAGAGAGAGGGAGAGGGAGAGGGAGAGAGAGATGGAGAGAGAGAGGGAGAGAGATGGAGAGAGATGGAGAGAGGGAGAGGGAGAGGGAGAGGGAGAGGGAGAGAGAGATGGAGAGGGAGAGGGAGAGAGATGGAGAGGGAGAGAGAGAGAGAGGGAGAGGGAGAGGGAGAGATGGAGAGAGGGAGAGGGAGAGAGAGATGGAGAGAGAGAGGGAGAGGGGGAGAGAGATGGAGAGGGAGAGGGAGAGAGATGGAGAGGGAGAGGGAGAGGGAGAGAGAGATGGAGAGAGAGAGGGAGAGAGATGGAGAGAGATGGAGAGAGGGAGAGGGAGAGGGAGAGAGAGATGGAGAGGGAGAGGGGGAGAGAGATGGAGAGGGAGAGGGAGAGAGAGATGGGGAGAGAGAACAGAGGGGTCTTGGATGCCTCCTCTCTCTGTCTCCTCTCTTAGATGTCTGTTAGTACTGAAGGAATCCAAAGTGCTTATGAAAAACACTGTCTCACTCCTGGAGCAATAATAGGGAAAGAGAGAGGGAGAGAGGGAGGAGGGAGAGAGGAGAGAGGGAGGAGGGAGAGAGGAGAGAGGGAGGAGGGAGAGAGGAGAGAGGGAGGAGGGAGAGGGGAGAGAGGCAGGAGGGAGGAGGGAGAGAGGAGGGAGGGAGGAGGGAGAGAGGAGAAGGGAGGGGAAGTAGGGAAGGAGAGAAAGTGGGAGAGAGGGAGAAAAGAGGACTGCTGAATCAGCACTCCAGTTTGGATTTTCAGTTCTCCTCCTTCTCCTACTACTTTGATACTGAGGTGTTCATATGACACCCCCCCCACCCCACAAATGGACCCCCTAAAATGACCCTCTAACGCCGCCCTTATTCCCAGAATGCACCACCTGGTCCCAGTGAAACCTTTCATCTAGTTTACCTCTCTCTCCGTGGCGGGGAGTGGCGTGTTACCGTGGTAGCGGTCCGATCTGCTCTGCTCAGGTTACAGGGTCAGAGCATGTGGAGCGCTTCCTATTTTTCTCCCTCACCACTTTTGACAGGAGTCTATTTACTTCCCTCTACGACCCTACGGCGCCACATTGAGACCCAACTTATTAGGCCGGAGAAGAGACAGTGTTAAAAAAGAGGGAGAGAGAGGGAGAGAGAGAGAGAGATGGAGAGAGAGAGGGAGAGGGGGAGAGAGAGATGGAGAGGGAGAGGGAGATAGAGAGAGAGAGGGGGAGAGAGATGGAGAGAGAGAGGGGGAGAGAGATGGAGAGAGAGAGGGGGAGAGAGATGGAGAGGGAGAGGGAGAGAGATGGAGAGGGAGAGAGAGAGAGAGAGGGAGAGGGAGAGGGAGAGATGGAGAGAGGGAGAGGGAGAGAGAGATGGAGAGAGAGAGGGAGAGGGGGAGAGAGATGGAGAGGGAGAGGGAGAGAGATGGAGAGGGAGAGAGAGATGGAGAGGGAGAGGGAGAGAGAGATGGAGAGAGAGAGGGAGAGAGATGGAGAGAGATGGAGAGAGGGAGAGGGAGAGGGAGAGGGAGAGAGAGATGGAGAGGGAGAGGGAGAGAGCTGGAGAGGGAGAGAGAGCGAGAGAGGGAGAGGGAGAGGGAGAGATGGAGAGAGGGAGAGGGAGAGAGAGATGGAGAGAGAGAGGGAGAGGGGGAGAGAGATGGAGAGGGAGAGGGAGAGAGATGGAGAGGGAGAGAGAGAGGGAGAGGGAGAGGGAGAGAGAGATGGAGAGAGAGAGGGAGAGAGATGGAGAGAGATGGAGAGAGGGAGAGGGAGAGGGAGAGAGAGATGGAGAGGGAGAGGGGGAGAGAGATGGAGAGGGAGAGGGAGAGAGAGATGGGGAGAGAGAACAGAGGGGTCTTGGATGCCTCCTCTCTCTGTCTCCTCTCTTAGATGTCTGTTAGTACTGAAGGAATCCAAAGTGCTTATGAAAAACACTGTCTCACTCCTGGAGCAATAATAGGGAAAGAGAGAGGGAGAGAGGGAGGAGGGAGAGAGGAGAGAGGGAGGAGGGAGAGAGGAGAGAGGGAGGAGGGAGAGAGGAGAGAGGGAGGAGGGAGAGGGGAGAGAGGCAGGAGGGAGGAGGGAGAGAGGAGGGAGGGAGGAGGGAGAGAGGAGAAGGGAGGGGAAGTAGGGAAGGAGAGAAAGTGGGAGAGAGGGAGAAAAGAGGACTGCTGAATCAGCACTCCAGTATGGATTTTCAGTTCTCCTCCTTCTCTTCTGAAAAACAGACGCCTGGATTGCCAGCCCCGGAACACAACACACAGACCCAGCCCGGCTAAATTAAGTTCCCACTCCTTGAATCTAATTCCTCTTTCTTTTTCCTTGGTATTTTATGAAGAGCATTACATTTTCCTTGTCATATAATATCTGCAGAGCTGTGCCTCTAAAGGAATCAGACCCTTGGAAATAGGTGACAGATTGGGTTTGCCTGATGTGTGTGCGTGCAATTCGATTGCTTACGGGAGGTTCTGTAGGGGAGTGCTTGATAAAGTCATGAGGAATACCTTGGCATGGGCGTGTCTATTTAAACCCCCACCCCCCCCCAAACCCCTACCTCCCCTCCATCCCCTTCACACCCCCATTCCTCTGCACTAGCCTATAGCCTATGCTTTGCTGCAGGATCCCCCAGAAGAGACCCATGAATGATGGATAAGGCCTGTATCTCCTCTACCCTCCACTACAGCCAGTAGACTCCAGCCACTAATCAACCATGCAGCCACACAGGACCAGAGTTGTTCATTTTTACAGGACCAGATCTATTCATTTCCACAGGACCAGAGCTGTTCATTTCCACAGGACCAGAGCTATTCATTTCCACAGGACCAGAGCTGTTCATTTCCACAGGACCAGAGCTATTCATTTCCACAGGACCAGAGCTGTTCATTTCCACAGGACTAGAGCTATTCATTTTCACAGGACCAGAGCTGTTCATTTCCACAGGACCAGAGCTGTTCATTTCCACAGGACCAAAGCTATTCATTTTCACAGGACCAGAGCTATTCATTTTCACAGGACCAGAGCTATTCATTTTCACAGGACCAGAGCTGTTCATTTCCACAGGACCAGAGCTATTCATTTCCACAGGACCAGAGCTATTCATTTCCGGGCTAAAATACCCAGATAGATAAAGCTTTGTGTTGTACAGTACAGTATCAGTATCTCAGTGAAGACACTGATTGAATTACAGGGCATCCCCAGTGACTAGGCGTTGGGTAATTACAGTGTCATTTAAGATGACATTATTATCGGGGTGTCTTCATTAGAATGTGGTTCCCTGTAACTTCACCTCGCCGGTTATACATCCTTATCATAAAGGGAAGTGATTAGGGGAAATAAACTGCCCTCCATTGTCTTCTTTTGGAACAGGGATCGCTGGCTTATTAATGCTTCCTGATATGCCAGCTGCCACAGTGACTCTATGGTGCTTTTATTTACATTGAAGAACAGTGACTGAGTTTAACCTAGGACCCATGCCCATATTATATGTACATATACAGTATGTACATTTTCTATGTATTTACAAGTTGTCCGTTCTGGTGAGTTTCTCTATCCACTGTTAGCTGTATTCATCATTTTGGGAGGAAGACGAGGGAGCAGTGTTAAACACTATTAGAAAAAAACAATTCTATATGGAACCCAAAAGGGTTCTACATGGAACCCAAAAGGGTTCTTCAAAGGGTTCTCCGATGGGCACAGCCAAAGAACCCTTTGAGGTTCTATACCACCTTTTTTTTCTAAGAGTGTACAATTAGCAGTTCCCCATCCATCCATGAATTCTGTTCTCCGTATGCTTTTATTAGGTGTTGCCCACCTCCCCTCCCACAGAGTCCTGCTGGAGTTGGAGAGGATAGAGGGAAGAAAAGAAAAGAGGAGGGATGGATGGAGGGATGTGGTGGCTCAGGGCCAGGGGAGGAGAGGCCTGCCAGAGAGGAGAAGAGCAGCACGAACACACACACCTCCCACCAGGAAACATCATGACTATAAACAGTGGCTGAGCCAGGAGGTCAAAGTTGAGTTGAAACATGATTATTAACCCTGACCATGACAATCAGAAATACACAGACACACACACGCAGGAACTCACACGAACACATTGCAAAACAAACTGTGGAATTTCTTCCGGAACTGTAAACATGAATTATGTCCTGAAGTGTTTACTGGCCAAATGATCTGATTGGCTGTCACTAGGTTCTAATTGATACAGGCTGGTAGACTGGTGCCCAGGTCTGTTGGTCAGGGCCACACACATGATATATATTATCACTGCAATTAACGGTCATACATAATGATCCTACAGTGGAGAGAGGGAAGAGGGAGACTGAGGGAGTGTGGGAGTGCTTTTTGGGTCCTTTTAATATTTTAAATAAAAATTGTGCACCAATTTAGAATTTTAAAAGCCTGTCATATTAAAGTAAGTATAAATATAAACTACATGGAGAATTTCATCCATCTTAAAGCTTAATTA
>NC_048571.1:14756995-14766995 GCF_013265735.2 Oncorhynchus mykiss
GCTTTTCCTGGGCCAATACAATGCTATTTCAGATTGCTTGGCATGTAGTGACATGAAAGAAATAGTGTTTGAGAGTTTATTAGGTTATCATGCTGGCTTGTTCTAGCAGGTTCTGTATGCTCAGAGGCTCTGGCAGTGTCCTGTAGTTGAGCTATGTGTGTCTAACTCAGCCTTTCTGGGAAAGCATTGATCAATGGGAGATCTGACTGAAGATTCGAGTTACACACACACTCCGAAGTTAGACCGAACACGCACGCACGCACGCACACACACACACACACACACACACAACCAGATCTGAAAGGATTGAGCCCTGGGTCTTCCAGATGTTAGGTTGTTCAGGTGGGACACACAGCCGTCTGCAGTTTGGGTCGCCCAGGTGCTGTGTGTTTTGGTCCGGACACACACTCACACACACACACACACACACACACAAACACACACACACAGGAATGCATAGTGAATAGGACACACAGGTAGTGTGTGAACTTCTGATTGTAGCTTTGCCAATATATTATGGGATGAAAAAGGAGGTGAGGGTACGGCCGTATGGCACACGTGTCCTAAAAGCCTCCCTTCACTCACAGATGAAGGAAGGAACATCCCTTCTCCTTCTCCAGAATGCCCTTTAGACTATGGGTGCGTAAGCAAAATATCTGATGAAATCCACATGTTGGAAAGAGACTGTTCTCTCTCTTTTCTTTTGTAATGTGTACTATGAATAAATAGCTTGGGCTGAAGGGTATCATATTTGTGGAATAACACTGACATGGCACCAGTTTGAAAGGCTGGATGTTGGATGTTGATACTGTGTGGAGTTCTAGAAGGAATGAATAAGGCTTAGGGAAAACCTAACGCTCATTTCATAGTGTTCCTTCAGATGTCTTCTAACAGATTGCTGTCCGTGTTGAGGGGGATGTGGGGTGGAAATAGCGATGTGTAACATTTAACACTTGTCTGTCTGTGGCATTCTTCTCACATTGATAAAAGAGAGAAATAACAACACCTGTTAATGGGTTGTGTGTTAGCGTGTGATGTTTGCAGGCAGCTATAAGGTCAATTCCATTTCAATTCAGGAATCAGTTCAGGAATCAATTCGGGAATCAATGCAGGAATCTCAGGATATTCATTTGAATTCCATTCCAAAATGAAGGTTGCCTTTTATTTTCAGTTATGATTTTCCATTTCTTGAATTTGGATTTAAATATACTGTCTTTTTCAAATCAACATGGACTTGGAACCCAATCCTGGTGCGCACCGTTCTGTTTGTTGGCTCCATGGCAGCAGGTGGCTGTGTACCTGCCTGAGCAGAGACTGATGGAGGGGGAGGAGGGGGGAGTGAGTGGCACAGCAGCCAGGAAGTGTGGCCAAGGTGTGTTGTCGGAGTTCACCCCGCACGGCGAGGAGGAGAGGGGTCTGCTGGATGGAACATCAGACCGCTTCATCACCATGGCAGCAGCCAACCACGGCAGCCCACGCCAAGTGGCTTGGCACAGCAATCCCACAATCCTTCACAGCAGAACCCAGCAGACTGCAGTGCATTCCTCCAGTGGTGGAAGTGGGGCATTTTGTCTACACACGGTGGGTTCTGATTGGTGTGACGGAGCGAATGGAACGCTTCACTTCAAAGGAGGATGAAACACACCTAGGTTTCAGGCTGGCCACCCCATACGTGTTGAAATCACTAATAAGGGCTAGCATTAGAAACGTGGCATTTGGTCCACTGTCTCTTCAAGGAAACCCCATCATTGATTTGAATCCTTCTCCAGTTTGGCCTGAAAGGAAACCTGTGTTGGTTGAGTATTTTGTTCATGAATATTTATATTGTGAGAGGCCTGGAGGTATTTTCGATTGACCAATTGCAGGTTATGAGCATGAGATGTGGTTGTTCCAACATCCTCAGACCGTGTTGTTTACTCTACTTTAATATTGTTCTTTAAATACTGACACAAAATGGATTTACATGTAGGAGATGATCTGCGAACCAAAAACCTTCTGACCCTCTATTAGATTGACATTTGCATTCTACTTTTTATCACTTTATCCTTAGTTTGACTTCATAGGCTACAGAATGCAGCAGGATTTCACAGCATTGGTCAGTTGTATGCAGATCATGAATGATTGTTTGATGAAACAAACTAAAAGTGGGATGAAAGTGAGCCGACATGAGTGTGTAGGAGCACATCTCAGCCCCCTCATGGAGGGGTGTGTAGAGGAGGGCATCTCAGCCCCCTCATGGAGGGGTGTGTAGAGGAGGGCATCTCAGCCCCCTCATGGAGGGGTGTGTAGAGGAGGGCATCTCAGCCCCCTCGTGGAGGGGTGTGTGTAGGAGCACATCTCAGCCCCCTCGTGGAGGGGTGTGTGTAGGAGCACATCTCAGCCCCCTTGTGGAGGGGTGTGTGTAGGAGCGAAAGGTCTTGGAGGTGTCATCATGTGTGTGTGTTAAAACGGTACGGAGGTGCTACAGCTGGCCGTTCCACAGGACCCTTTTTACCAGCCATTTACGGGACAGTTTATTAGACACTAAGAGTAACAGAGCACATTTCTAGTCTAATGTTATCCATTATGAGTGTTGAACTGGGCCAGCCTCACAATCTACACACACACTGGGGTCACTACACACTCTACACACACACAATGTGGTCACTACACACTCTACACACACTGTGATCACTACACACTCTACACACACACTGGGGTCACTACACACTCTACACACACACTGTGGTCACTATACACTCTACACACACACTGTGGTCACTACACACTCTACACACACTGTGGTCACTACACACTCTACACACACACTGTGGTTACTACACACTCTACACACACTGTGGTCACTACACACTCTACACACACACTGTGGTCACTACACACTCTACACACACTGTGGTCACTACACACTCTACACACACACTGTGGTCACTATACACTCTACACACACACTGTGGTCACTACACACTCTACACACACTGTGGTCACTACACACTCTACACACACACTGTGGTTACTACACACTCTACACACACTGTGGTCACTACACACTCTACACACACACTGTGGTCACTACACACTCTACACACACTGTGGTCACTACACACTCTACACACACTGTGGTCACTACTCACTCTACACACACACTGGAGTCACTACACACTCTACACACACACTGAGGTCACTACACACTCTACACACACACTTTGGTCACTACACACTCTACACACACACTGTGGTCACTACACACTCTACACACACTGGGGTCACTACACACTCTACACACACTGTGGTCACTACACACTCTACACACACACTGTGGTCACTACACACTCTACACACACACTGCTCTTCTAATGGTGACTTATTAAGTCCCCGGGCGGACTCCCCCTCACACACATGTACATTGTGTAGTTGGAGGCTGTGGGAAACAACACTAGGCTGTGGGGTGATGAACTGTACCTGTGGGGGTGTCATCGTCTTCAGTCTCCATCAGGCTTGGTAGCTTTGTCTTAGTCATGGAGGCAGCTTGGGAAACACAGTCGATCATCACCTT
Organism: Oncorhynchus mykiss; assembly: GCF_013265735.2. Classification (NCBI taxonomy): domain Eukaryota; kingdom Metazoa; phylum Chordata; class Actinopteri; order Salmoniformes; family Salmonidae; genus Oncorhynchus; species Oncorhynchus mykiss. The sequence goes on from NC_048571.1 coordinate 14,760,549, forward strand.
GCTTACACATCATACACATTGGTATGTATTCACACCATGTATGCATACATACAGTACACTCAGTTTGCACACACAACGGTAACTATGTTCACACACATTCACACGCAAGAGATGTGCCAATCAGGTACCAACACGCTCTCTCTCTCTCGCTCTCTCTCTCTCTTTCTCTCTCTCTCTCTCTCTCTCTCTCCCTCCCTCTCTCCCTCTCTCTCTGTCTCCTCATCTGTTCCCCACACCTCTTCTCTCACACCCTGGGCCACAGAGACACACAGTCGACATTTAACATTGATACAGCCTCTCTCAGGAAGAGTACAGTACAGAGCAGAAAGCTCAGTTTTAACCTGCCATACGATCCCAGTTTTAACCTGCCATACAATCTCAGTTTTAACCTGCCATACAATCTCAGTTTTAACCTGCCATACAATCTCAGTTTTAACCTGCCATACCATCTAAGTTTCAACCTGCCATACAATCTCAGTTTTAACCTGCCATACAATATCAGTTTTAACCTGCCATACAATCTCAGTTTTAACCTGCCATACAATATCAGTTTTAACCTGCCATACAATATCAGTTTTAACCTGCCATACCATCTCAGTTTTAACCTGCCATACAATCTCAGTTTTAACCTGCCATACAATATCAGTTTTAACCTGCCATACAATATCAGTTTTAACCTGCCATACCATCTCAGTTTTAACCTGCCATACAATCTCAGTTTTAACCTGCCATACAATCTCAGTTTTAACCTGCCACACAATCTCAGTTTTAACCTGCCATACCATCTCAGTTTTAACCTGCCACACAATCTCAGTTTTAACCTGCCATACAATCTCAGTTTTACCCTGCCATACAATCTCAGTTTTAACCTGCCATACAATCTCAGTTTTAACCTGCCATACAATATCAGTTTTAACCTGCCATACAATCTCAGTTTTAACCTGCCATACAATCTCAGTTTTAACCTGTCATACAATCTCAGTTTTAACCTGCCGCACAATCTCAGTTTTAACCTGCCATACAATCTCAGTTTTAACCTGCCATACAATCTCAGTTTTAACCTTGCTATAAAATCTCCTCTTTTATTAGGAAAAACTCATAATGAATTATACCTCAGTCATTGCTCTCCTGCCAACCGATACTGTTCCTTTGACACTCAACAATACTGTCAACATCTTCATACACAGGAGACCAGGGGGGTTTGCTGTGAAAGAGGGAGAGCAGGAGGTAGGAGTGGGGGAATAAGACAATGAAGCTCTTTCCACTTTGGCCAAGGGCTGCTAAATAATGAATGGCTGGTTGAAGCATTGGCAGTTTGAAATGTAAATGTGACGGATGGAGGTGTGTGTGACGCTGTCACTGCTGGCCAGCACAGAGAGAGAGAGAGAGAGATGTGACTAGAATGGAAATGTGTCCTCCTCTCTCTCTCCCAGAAGGGTGTAGAGGTGGACAGAAAGAGAGAGAGGGAGGAGAGAGAGGGGGGAAAGAGGAGACCATTATCTCAGCTTTGACCTGAGAGGCTTTCAAGTGCATGAAGGGGAGAGAGGGAGGGTGAGAAAGAGAGAGAAAGAGAGAGAGAGAGTAAGAGAAAGCCTTGTCTGACTGTGCCTAAGAGAGAGGAAGAAACAGAATGTGATACCTGCTAGATAGAGAGAGTTCACAAAATTGGACAAACGCCAAATTGAGACTGCATGCAGAATTCTGCAAAAATATCCTCTGTGTATAACGCAAAACATCAAATAATGCATGCAGAGCAGAATTATCAAAATCCAGAAAAGAGCGGCTAAATTCTACAACCACCTAAAAGGAAGCGATTACAAAACCTTCCATAACAAAGCCATCACCTACAGAGAGATGAACCTGGAGAAGAGTCACCTTAGCAAGCTTGAAAAAAAACAGAGCAAACTAAAATGCTATTTGGCCCTAAACAGAGAGTACACAGTGGCAGAATACCTGACCACTGTGACTGACCCAAACTTAAGGTAAGCTTTGACTATGTACAGACTCAGTGAGCATAGCCTTGCTATCGAGAAAGGCCACCGTAGGCAGACCTGGCTCTCAAGAGAAGACAGGCTATGTGCTTGCTGCCCACAAAATGAAGTGGAAACTGAGCTGCACTTCCTAACCTCCTGCCAAATGTATGACCATATTAGAGAGACATATTTCCCTCAGATTACACAGATCCACAAAGAATTTGAAAACAAACCCGGTTTTGATAAACTCGCATATCTACTGGATGAAAAACCACAGTGTGCCATCACAGTAGCAAGATGTGTGACCTGTTGCCACAAGAAAAGGTCAAACAGTGAAGAACAAACACCATTGTAAATACAACCCATATTTATGTTTATTTATTTTTCCTTTTGTAATTTAACCATTTGCACACCGTTACAACACTGTATATATAATATGACATTTGTAATGTTTTTATTATTTCGGAAGTTCTGTGAGTGTAATGTTTACTGTTCATTTTTATTGTTTATTTCACGTTTGTATAGTATCTGCTTCACATGCTTTGACAATGTTAACATATGTTTCCCATGCCAAGAAAAGCCCTTAAATTGAATTGAAGTGAGAGAGTTAGAGAGAGAGACAGAGAGAGAGAGAGAGAGAGAGAGAGACAGGGAGAGAGAGAGACAGAGACAGAGACAGAGAGAGAGAGACAGAGACAGAGAGAGAGAGAGGTAAAGACAGAGAATAGGGTGATGGGTGATGGGGCTCTCACCTCCTCTTCAGATAGATAACCTATAAAGCAATACATTAGTACATTCCAGCACTTTTCATGCATGTCAACCAGGGCAATAAAAGGCTGCTATGTTCCTTGACGCAGACCCTTGGGGCCAGGGACTGAGGTGACTGTGAAGGGTGATTCTTCCCCTCTTCTCTCTCCCCTTCCCCCTCTTCCCCCTGAGTCCAGGGGCACCCCCATATCCCAGAAAGCTTTGCAGAGGGAGCGTCAGGGTAGCCGCCCCAGACGCCACAACTCCCATCCTTCATTTTCTCTAGTTTCAGAAAAGCCGGGTGAAATTCCCCCAAGAAAGATCTGGGGGGTCATACCTATCAAGGACAGTAGAGAGCGAAGGAGAGAGAAGGAGAGAGAGGAGCAAGGGACACGGTATTAAGAGAGAGAACATCTACTGTCTAAAGATGAGGACGTATCCACTCATACTCTGTCTGAGCAAGTATCTAGCAGCTGCTCATAGCATCCCTCAGATGGTTAGCACACAATGATAAACCTGGTATGAGACACACACACACACAGACATGGCCGGGTGGAGGTGTTTGTGTCAGATTGCTAGACTCCCTAGAACGCTGCTTGTCACTCTCCCCTCAGACCATCTGGACTTCTGGATGAGCTGTGCAAACACCCTGCCTCTTCCCCTTCTTCTTCCTTCTCTCCAGTGACTTCCTCTTTTTCTCTCTCTCCTTCTCTCTCTATCCTTCCTTCCTTCCTACCTCTTTTTCCTCCCTCCCTTGCTCCATACCTTGACTCCCTCACTCTCTCCCTCACCACCTCCTCTACCTCGTTCCCACTTTTCCTCTCTCTCTCTCTCTCCATCCCTGCATCCCTCCCTCCCTCTTGCCATCCCTCAGCAGTTTAGTCTTCATCGGAGTCTCGGTCAGGCGTTGTCTCATGTGTGGCCAGCTGGCATGTCCCCTCCCAGGATCCTCTCTGCTCCGTACTGCCATGGCTACTCAGCTCCAATGCCATATGCCACAGCTGACCTACACTACACTGCAGCAGCACTACAGCCCGATGCCACAGCACTTTCTAATGACTCACAGTCTGTCACTCTGTAACAGGGTTCCCCAACTGGTGACCTGCTGAGGTTTTATTTGGCCCCAAGTTTTCTGAGCAAAAACATATTTTTCTTTTTTTTAATGTTCACTTTTGGACATAAAAGATTGTAGCCCTATGAAATCAGCTCCAATTGATTTTGATGATGGACATCTGTTCCTAAGTATTCCCATGCCTAATAGAGAGACATGATCAAATCAAATTGTATTAGTCACATGTGCTGAATACAACAGGTGTAGTAGACCTTACAGTGAAATGCTTACTTACAAGCCCCGAACCAACAATGCAGTTAAAAAAAAATAAGGATAAGAATAATAAATCAAATGAAAGAGCAGCAGTAAAATAATAATAGTGAGACTATATACAGGGGGGTGCTGGTACAGAGTCAATGCGCGGGGGCACCGGTTAGTTGAGGTAGTATGTACACGTAGGTAGAGTTATTAAATTGACTATGCATAGATGATAACAACAGAGAGTAGCAGTGGCGTAAAAGAGGGGGAGGGGGGGTGGCAATGCAAATAGTCTGGGTAGTCATTTGATTAGGTGTTCAGGAGACTTATGGCTTTGGGGAAGAAGCTGTTTAGAAACCTCTTGGACCTAGACTTGGCGCTCCGGTACCACTTGCCGTGTGGTAGCAGAGAGATCAATCTATGACTTGGGTGACTGGTTTCTTTGACTATTTTTAGGGCCTTCCTCTGACACCACCTGGTATAGAGGTCCTGGATGGCAGGAAGCTTGGCCCCAGTGATGTACTGGGCCGCTCGCATAACCCTCTGTAGTGCCTTGCAGTCAGAGGCCGAGCAGTTGCCATACCAGGCAGCGATGCAACCAGATGCTCTCGATGGTGCAGCTGTAGAACCTTTTGAGGATCTGAGGACCCATGTAAAATCTTTTCAGTCCCCTGAGGGGGAATAGGTTTTGTTGTGCCCTTTTCTGGACTGTCTTGGTGTGCTTGGACCATGTTAGTTTGTTGGTGAAGTGGACACCAAGGAACTTGAAGCTCTCAACCTGCTCCACTGCAGCCCCATCGATGAGAATATGGCGTAGTGCTCGGTTCTCTTTTTTCTGTAGTCCACAATTATCTCCTTTGTCTTGATCACATTGAGGGAGAGGTTGTTGTCCTGGCACCACACGGCCAGGTCTCTGACCTCCTCCCGATAGGCTGTCTCATCGTTGTCGGTGATCAAGCCTACCACTGTTGTGTCATCGGCGAACTTAATGATGGTGTTGGAGTCGTGCCTGGCTGTGCAGTCATGAGTGAACAGGGAGCACAGGAGGGGTCTGAGCACGCACCCTTGAGGGGCCCCTGTGTTGAGGATCAGCGTGGCGGATGTGTTGTTACCTACCTTTACCACTTGGGGGTGGGCCGTCAGGAAGTCCAGGATCCAGTTGCGGAGGGAGGTGTTTAGTCCCAGGATCCTTAGCTTATTAGCTTTGAGGGCAATATGGTGTTGAACACTGAGCTGTAGTCAATGAATAGCATTCTCACATAGGTCTTCCTTTTGTCCAGGCGGGAAAGGGCAGTGTGGAGTGCATCAGAGATTGCATCATCTGTGGATCTATTGGGGCGGTATGCAAATTGGAGTGGGTCCAGGGTTTCTGGGATAATGGTGTTGATGTAACCCATGACTAGCCTTTCAAAGCATTTCATGGCGACAGATGTGAGTGCTATGGGGTGGTAGTCATTTAGGCAGGTTACCTTAGTGGTGGTCTTCTGTGGTGGTCTTTGGTGGTCTGTTTGAAACATGTTGGTATTACAGACTCGGACAGGGAGAGGTTTAAAATGTCAGTGAAGACACTTGCCAGTTGGTCAGCACATGCTCGGAGTACATGTCCTGGTAATCCGTCTGGCCCCAAGGCCTTGTGATTGTTGACCTGTTTAAAGGTCTTACTCACATCGGCTGCGGAGAGCGTGATCACACAGTCTTCCGGAACAGCTGGTGCTCTCGTGCATTTTTCTGTGTTATTTGCCTCAAAGCGAGCATAGTAGTAGTAGTTTAGCTCGTCTGGTAGGCTCGTGTCACTGGGCAGCTCTCGGCTGTGCTTCCCTTTGTGGTCCCTTTGTGGTCTGTAATGGTTTGCAAGCCCTGCCACATCCGACGAGCGTCAGAGCCGGCGTAGTGCGATTTGATCTCAGTCCTGTATTGACGCTTTGCCTGTTTGATGGTTCGTCGGAGGGCCTTGCGGGATTGTAAGCATGGTTTAAAATTATTATGTTTTAGTCAAATATTATACAATTTGCAGTGCACAAATAATTTGTAATTATGTTCCATCCCCCCGACCATCCACTCAAGAAAAAATGGGCTCGCGGCGGATTCTAGTTGATGATGCATGCTGTATGGGCTGTGAATGATGCTCAACTGCACTTACTCAATGGCTCGTTTGAATAGTTGAGGAATGCATCCTTCCTTGGATATCTCTTCACATCCTTTAGAAATGCAGCCTTCCTCCATTCCTTCCCTATATTATCAGGGCTGGCAAAGTGGCATTCATATTCCCTTCTGAAATAGGAACGTTGGGTTCTGTGTATTTTCTGTTCCCACATACCATAGGAGAGCCTGAATTGCTGTAGCTACTGATGGAGAAGTCAATGTAACTCCACGACAGTGGATTGGCTAACTACCAGAACCAGAGGGTGGGCTGCAGGA
>NC_048571.1:14769495-14791995 GCF_013265735.2 Oncorhynchus mykiss
CAATCCATGTCGCAATTGGCTCAAGGCTTAAAACAATCCTTCTTTAACCTGTCTCCATCTCTTCGTCTACACTGATTTGATGTTAATTTAACAAGTGAAATGAATAAGGGATCATAGCTTTCACCTGTGGTCTATGTCATGCAATGAGAAGGTGTTCTTAATGTTTTGTATACTCAGTGTATGTGTATGATACTTCCATACCCTTACAGTATACTAAATAATATGAATACCCTTACAGTATACTAAATAACATGACATACCCTTACAGTATACTAAATAACATTACATACCCTTACAGTATACTAAATAATATTAATATCCTTACAGTATACTAAATAACATTAATACCCTTACAGTATACTAAATAACATTACATACCCTTACAGTATACTAAATAACATTACATACCCTTACAGTATACTAAATAACATTAATACCCTTACAGTATACTAAATAACATTACATACCCTTACAGTATACTAAATAACATTAATACCCTTACATTATACTAAATAACATTAATACCCTTACAGTATACTAAATAACATTACATACCCTTACAGTATACTAAATAACATTAATACCCTTACAGTATACTAAATAACATTAATACCCTTACAGTATACTAAATAACATTACATACCCTTACAGTATACTGAATAACAGTACATAACCTTACAGTTTACTAAATACCATGTTCTACCTCTCTTCCCATTTCATAAGTAACCTTGTACATTTAGCCCCACTCATTCCCTGTTCTCCTACAGCTGAGATGCATTGTGAGGTTTCTGGGGTTTGAGGGGTGAGATGTGGGTGGTGGATAAGGTGAACACTACAGATGAGATGCATTGTGGGGTTTCAGGGGTTTGAGGGCTGAGATGTGGGTGGTGGATAAGGTGAACACTACAGATGAGATGCATTGTGGGGTTTAAGGGGTTTGAGGGGTGAGATGTGGGTGGTGGATAAAGTGAACACTACAGATGAGATGCATTGTGGGGTTTCAGGGGTTTGAGGGCTGAGATGTGGGTGGTGGATAAGGTGAACACTACAGATGAGATGCATTGTGGTGTATCAGGGGTTTGAGGGGTGAGATGTGGGTGGTGATTAAGGGGAACACTACAGATGAAGTGTAAGTAGTCAGTCAGCCTCAGCTGTTCGTTGCCCTCCTTTCCTCTTCTTTCCTTCTCCTCCCCTAATATCATCCTCCTCCCTTTCTCCTCTCCTCCTATTCTCCCCTTCTCTCCTCCTCCTCCCAACAGCCTCAGTCTAGAGTGGAGAAGACACTGACACAGCAAGGAGAGAGAGGGGAGGGGAGGGGAGGGGAGGGAGAGAGAGAGAGAGAGAGAGAGAGAGAGAGAGAGAGAGAGAGAGTGTGTGTGTGTGGAGGTGGTTGAGAGAGAGGTCGATGTGATGGAGCCTCAGTCTTGTCAAGATGGATTAGCTGAATGACTTTGAGGTTTTTTTTATCCTGTCTTTGAGAGCAGAGAGAATTCACTGTACTCACATATTGTTGGAGACTTTACTATCCCACGGAAATCAGTTACACTTTTCTTACTTGAAAATAAGTTCAGTTATACGTTAGCCAGATGGTAATTACTCAGTTAAACAATTTACAATAAGTAATTGTAATTCAATTGTAATGAAGTGTATCCCAACTGCTTGGATTATGCCCAGAATGACTTAAAGGACAATTCAACCCAAAAATTATCTTTGGGTATTAGTTTCATTAGTCCATCGACATGCAAAATGTTTTGCATGTCAGCAATTATGTTTCCCGATAAGTCATTTTCTAACTACATAAATACAGCCATATGATGAATGATGCAGGTACTTCTCTATTCTGAAAGCTACAAACTGCTCACATGCAAAACAGTTTGGACTATGTTAACAATGGACTCATGAAACAAATACCAAAACCTAGCTTTGGGGTGGAATTTTCCTTGAATAAATGATTCTGGCAGGCAAAATCACAGGCCCTACTAAACATAGAGACAGTGCTGCTGTTCAGATATGGGCTGTTTCATGTCTGAATCTCTACTCAGATCACAAGACAGGGCCTCTGGGATTCATCCACAGAGTCATCACTATACACATACACACACACACACACACACACACACACACACACACACACACACACACACACACACACACACACACACACACACCACACACACACACACACAGCCCTCATTGGCAGGTAATGAAGGTGTCCATTGTGATTGCAGAGTGTGTTATCCTGTCTCTCTTCACTCCTCTGATCTCTAGTCTCTAGTCAGAGAGAGAGAAGCAATCCCAGCATCAAACAGACAGGAACACACACAATCACATACATACTGTATGCTGAAACATGTATACACACACACACACACACACACACACACACACACACACACACACACACACACACACACACACACACACACACACACCAAGGTACAGAAAAGTGCAACCTGAGAGGAGATGTTATCAGGTCATACTGTGTCAATGAAAGCAATCAGTGTACTTGAAGAGAACGATGAGAGCCGGTGAGGTTGTGAGCAGTCATTGATGCACTGTAGTGCGTTGTCTGTAACCTGTCTGTAAACTGTCTGTAACATGTCTGTAACATGTCTGTAACCTGTCTGTAACCTGTCTGTAACCTGTCTGTAACATGTCTGTAACCTGTCTGTAACCTGTCTGTAATATGTTGTCTGTAACCTGTCTGTAACATGTCTGTAACCTGTCTGTAACCTGTCTGTAACCTGTCTGTAACATGTCTGTAACATGTCTGTAACCTGTCTGTAAACTGTCTGTAACCTGTCTGTAACCTGTCTGTAATATGTTGTCTGCAACCTGTCGGTAATGTGTTGTCTGTAACCTATCTATAACCCGTCTGTAACCTGTCTATAACATGTCTGTAACCTGTCTATAACCTGTCTGTAACCTGTCTGTAACCTGTCTGTAACATGTCTGTAACCTGTCTGTAACCTGTCTGTAACCTGTCTGTAACCTGTCTGTAACCTGTCTGTAATATGTTGTCTGCAACCTGTCGGTAATGTGTTGTCTGTAACCTATCTATAACCCGTCTGTAACCTGTCTATAACATGTCTGTAACCTGTCTGTAACCTGTCTATAACCTGTCTGTAACCTGTCTGTAACCTGTCTGCAACATGTCCGTAACCTGTCTGTAACCTGTCTATAACCTGTCTGTAACCTGTCTGTAACCTGTCTATAACATGTCTATAACCTGTCTATAACCTGTCTGTAACCTGTCTGTAGTGTGTTGTCTGTAACCTATCTGTGGAGTGTTGTCTGTAACCTATCGGTTGTGTGTTGTTTGTGACCTGTCTATAACCTGTCTGTAATCTATCAGTGGTGTGTTGTCTGTGACCTGGATGTAACCTGTCTGTAATGTGTTGTCTGTAACCTAACGGTGGTGTGTTGTCTGTAACCTGTCTATAACCTGTCTGTAATGTGTTGTCTGTAACCTGTCTGTAATGCGTTGCCTGTAACCTGTCTGTAATGTGTTGTCTGTAACCTGTCTGTATTGTGTTGTCTGTAACCTATCAGTGGTGTGTTGTTTGTAAGCTATCTGTAATGTGTTGTCTGTAAGCTATCTGTAATGTGATGTCTGTAACCTGTCTGTAATGTGTTGTCTGTAACCTGTCTGTAATGTGTTGTCTGTAACCTGTCTGTAATGTGTCGTCTGTAACCTATCGGTGGTGTGTTGTCTGTAACCTGTCTGTAATGTGTTGTCTATGACCTGTCTGTGATGTGTTGTCTATAACATGTCTGTAATGTGTTGTCTGTAACCTATCGGTGGTGTGTTGTCTGTAACCTGTCTATAACCTGTCTGTAACCTGTCTGTAACATATCTGTAACCTGTCTATAACATGTCTATTACCTGTCTATAACCTGTCTATAACCTGTCTGTAACCTGTCTGTAGTGTGCTGTCTGCAACCTATCTGTGGTGTGTTGTCTGTAACCTATCTGTGGTGTGTTGTCTGTAACCTGTCTGTAACCTATCGGTTGTTTGTTGTCTATAACCTGTCTATAACCTGTCTGTAACCTATTGGTGGTGTGTTGTCTGAGACCTGTCTATAACCTGTCTGTAATCTATAGGTGGTGTGTTGTCTGTAACCTGCCTAAAACCTGTCTGTAATGTGTTGTCTGTAACCTATCGGGGGGGTGTTGTCTGTAACCTGTCTATAACCTGTCTGTACTGTGTTGTCTGTAATCTGTCTGTAATGTGTTGTCTGTAACCTGTCTGTAATGTGTTGTATGTAACCTGTCTGTTATGTGTTGCCTGTAACCTGTCTGTAATGTGTTGTCTGTAACCTATCGGTGGTGTGTTGTCTGTAACCTGTATAAAACCTGTCTGTAATGTGTTGTCTGTAACCTGTCTGTAATGTGTTGTCTATAACCTGTCTGTAATGTGTTGTCTATAACCTGTCTGTAATGTGTTGTCTATAACCTGTCTGTAATGTGTTGTCTATAACCTGTCTGTAATGTGTTGTCTATAACCTGTCTGTAATGTGTTGTCAATAACCTGTCTGTAATGTGTTGTCTGTAACCTGTCTGTAATGTGTTGTCTGTAACCTGTCTGGAATGTGTTGTCTGTAAACTGTCTGGAATGTGTTGTCTGTAACCTATGGGTGGTGTGTTGTCTGTAACCTGTCTATAACCTGTCTGTAATGTGTTGTCTGTAACCTGTCTGTAATGTGTTGTCTGTAACCTGTCTGTAATGTGTTGTCTGTAACCTGTCTATAACCTGTATGTAATGTGTTGTCTATAACCTGTCTATAACCTGTCTGTAACCTATTGGTGGTGTGTTGTCTGAGACCTGTCTATAACCTGTCTGTAATCTATAGGTGGTGTGTTGTCTGTAACCTGCCTAAAACCTGTCTGTAATGTGTTGTCTGTAACCTATCGGGGGTGTGTTGTCTGTAACCTGTCTATAACCTGTCTGTACTGTGTTGTCTGTAATCTGTCTGTAATGTGTTGTCTGTAACCTGTCTGTAATGTGTTGTATGTAACCTGTCTGTAATGTGTTGCCTGTAACCTGTCTGTAATGTGTTGTCTGTAACCTATCGGTGGTGTGTTGTCTGTAACCTGTCTATAACCTGTCTGTAATGTGTTGTCTGTAACCTGTCTGTAATGTGTTGTCTATAACCTGTCTGTAATGTGTTGTCTATAACCTGTCTGTAATGTGTTGTCTATAACCTGTCTGTAATGTGTTGTCTATAACCTGTCTGTAATGTGTTGTCTATAACCTGTCTGTAATGTGTTGTCTATAACCTGTCTGTAATGTGTTGTCTGTAACCTGTCTGTAATGTGTTGTCTGTAACCTGTCTGGAATGTGTTGTCTGTAAACTGTCTGGAATGTGTTGTCTGTAACCTGTCTGTAATGTGTTGTCTGTAACCTGTATATAATCTGTCTGTAATGTGTTGTCTGTAACCTGTCTGTAATGTGTTGTCTGTAATCTGTCTGTAGTGTGTTGTCTGTAACCTGTCTATAAACTGTCTGTAATGTGTTGTCTGTAACCTTTCTGTAATGTGTTCCCTTTAACCTGTCTGTAATGTGTTGTCTGTAACCTATCGGTGGTGTGTTGTCTGTAACCTGTCTATAACCTGTCTGTAATGTGTTGTCTGTAACCTGTCTGTAATGTGTTGTCTATAACCTGTCTGTAATTTGTTGTCTATAACCTGTCTGTAATGTGTTGTCTATAACCTGTCTGTAATGTGTTGTCTATAACCTGTCTATAATGTGTTGTCTATAATCTGTCTGTAATGTGTTGTCTGGAACCTGTCTGTAATGTGTTGTCTGTAACCTGTCTGTAACCTGTCTGTAACCTGTCTGTAATGTGTTGTCTGTAACCTATCGGTGGTGTGTTGTCTGTAACCTGTCTATAAGCTGTTTGTGATCTGAATGTAACCTGTCTGTAATGTGTTGTCTGTAACCTATCGGTGGTGTGTTGTCTGTAACCTGTCTGTAATGTGTTGTCTGTAACCTGTCTGTAATGTGTTGTCTATAACCTGTCTGTAATGTGTTGTCTGTAACCTGTCTGTAATGTGTTGTCTGTAACCTGTATATAACCTGTCTGTAATGTGTTGTCTGTAACCTGTCTGTAATGTGTTTTCTGTAATCTGTCTGTAGTGTGTTGTCTGTAACCTGTCTGTATCCTGTCTGTAACCTGTCTGTTACCTGTCTGTAATGTGTTGTCTGTAACCTGTCTGTAATGTGTTGTCTGTAATCTGTCTGTAATGTGTTGTCTATAACATGTCTGTAATGTGTTGTCTGTAACCTATCGGTGGTGTGTTGTCTGTAACCTGTCTATAACCTGTCTGTAACCTGTCTGTAACATATCTGTAACCTGTCTATAACATGTATATAACCTGTCTATAACCTGTCTATAACCTGTCTGTAACCTGTCTGTAGTGTGTTGTCTGCAACCTATCTGTGGTGTGTTGTCTGTAACCTATCTGTGGTGTGTTGTCTGTAACCTGTCTGTAACCTATCGGTTGTTTGTTGTCTATAACCTGTCTATAACCTGTCTGTAACCTATTGGTGGTGTGTTGTCTGAGACCTGTCTATAACCTGTCTGTAATCTATAGGTGGTGTGTTGTCTGTAACCTGCCTAAAACCTGTCTGTAATGTGTTGTCTGTAACCTATCGGGGGTGTGTTGTCTGTAACCTGTCTATAACCTGTCTGTACTGTGTTGTCTGTAATCTGTCTGTAATGTGTTGTCTGTAACCTGTCTGTAATGTGTTGTATGTAACCTGTCTGTAATGTGTTGCCTGTAACCTGTCTGTAATGTGTTGTCTGTAACCTATCGGTGGTGTGTTGTTTGTAACCTGTCTATAACCTGTCTGTAATGTGTTGTCTGTAACCTGTCTGTAATGTGTTGTCTATAACCTGTCTGTAATGTGTTGTCTATAACCTGTCTGTAATGTGTTGTCTATAACCTGTCTGTAATGTGTTGTCTATAACCTGTCTGTAATGTGTTGTCTATAACCTGTCTGTAATGTGTTGTCTGTAACCTGTCTGTAATGTGTTGTCTGTAACCTGTCTGGAATGTGTTGTCTGTAAACTGTCTGGAATGTGTTGTCTGTAAACGATTGGTGGTGTGTTGTCTGTAACCTGTCTATAACCTGTCTGTAATGTGTTGTCTGTAACCTGTCTGTAATGTGTTGTCTGTAACCTGTCTGTAATGTGTTGTCTGTAACCTGTCTGGAATGTGTTGTCTGTAACCTATGGGTGGTGTGTTGTCTGTAACCTGTCTATAACCTGTCTGTAATGTGTTGTCTGTAACCTGTCTGTAATGTGTTGTCTGTAACCTGTCTGTAATGTGTTGTCTGTAACCTGTCTATAACCTGTATGTAATGTGTTGTCTATAACCTGTCTATAACCTGTCTGTAACCTATTGGTGGTGTGTTGTCTGAGACCTGTCTATAACCTGTCTGTAATCTATAGGTGGTGTGTTGTCTGTAACCTGCCTAAAACCTGTCTGTAATGTGTTGTCTGTAACCTATCGGTGGTGTGTTGTCTGTAACCTGTCTATAACCTGTCTGTAATGTGTTGTCTGTAACCTGTCTGTAATGTGTTGTCTATAACCTGTCTGTAATGTGTTGTCTATAACCTGTCTGTAATGTGTTGTCTATAACCTGTCTGTAATGTGTTGTCTATAACCTGTCTGTAATGTGTTGTCTATAACCTGTCTGTAATGTGTTGTCTATAACCTGTCTGTAATGTGTTGTCTATAACCTGTCTGTAATGTGTTGTCTATAACCTGTCTGTAATGTGTTGTCTGTAACCTGTCTGTAATGTGTTGTCTGTAACCTGTCTGGAATGTGTTGTCTGTAACCTGTCTGGAATGTGTTGTCTGTAAACGATTGGTGGTGTGTTGTCTGTAACCTGTCTATAACCTGTCTGTAATGTGTTGTCTGTAACCTGTCTGTAATGTGTTGTCTGTAACCTGTCTGTAATGTGTTGTCTGTAACCTGTCTGTAATGTGTTGTCTGTAACCTGTATATAACCTGTCTGTAATGTGTTGTCTTTAACCTGTCTGTAATGTGTTGTCTGTAATCTGTCTGTAGTGTGTTGTCTGTAACCTGTCTATAAACTGTCTGTAATGTGTTGTCTGTAACCTTTCTGTAATGTGTTCCCTTTAACCTGTCTGTAATGTGTTGTCTGTAACCTATCGGTGGTGTGTTGTCTGTAACCTGTCTATAACCTGTCTGTAATGTGTTGTCTGTAACCTGTCTGTAATGTGTTGTCTATAACCTGTCTGTAATGTGTTGTCTATAACCTGTCTGTAATGTGTTGTCTATAACCTGTCTGTAATGTGTTGTCTATAACCTGTCTATAATGTGTTGTCTATAATCTGTCTGTAATGTGTTGTCTGGAACCTGTATATAACCTGTCTGTAATGTGTTGTCTGTAACCTGTCTGTAATGTGTTTTCTGTAATCTGTCTGTAGTGTGTTGTCTGTAACCTGTCTGTATCCTGTCTGTAACCTGTCTGTTACCTGTCTGTAATGTGTTGACTGTAACCTGTCTGTAATGTGTTGTCTGTAATCTGTCTGTAATGTGTTGTCTAATAACATGTCTGTAATGTGTTGTCTGTAACCTGTCTGTAATGTGTTGTCTGTAACCTGTCTGTAATGTGTTGTCTGTAATCTGTCTGTAGTGTGTTGTCTGTAACCTGTCTGTAACCCGTCTGTAACCTGTCTGTAACCTGTCTGTAATGTGTTGTCTGTAACCTGTCTGTAATGTGTTGTCTGTAATCTGTATGTAACCTGTCTGTAATGTGTTGTCTGTAACCTGTCTGTAACATGTCTGTAACCTATCTGTAATGTGTTGTCTGTAATCTGTCTGTAATGTGTTGTCTATAACCTGTCTGTAATGTGTTGTCTATAAACTGTCTGTAATGTGTTGTCTATAACCTGTCTGTAATGTGTTGTCTATAACCTGTCTGTAATGTGTTGTCTATAACCTGTCTGTAATGTGTTGTCTGTAACCTGTCTGTAATGTGTTGTCTGTAACCTTTCTGTAATGTGTTGCCTGTAACATGTCTGTAATGTGTTGTCTGTAACCTATCGGTGGTGTGTTGTCTGTAACCTGTCTATAACCTGTCTGTAATGTGTTGTCTGTAACCTGTCTGTAATGTATTGTCTATAACCTGTCTGTAATGTGTTGTCTATAACCTGTCTGTAATGTTTTGTCTATAACCTGTCTGTAATGTGTTGTCCATAACCTGTCTATTATGTGTTGTCTATCATCTGTCTGTTGTGTGTTGTCTATAACCTGTCTATAACTAGTCTATAACCTGTATGTAATCTATTGTATGTAATCTGTCTGTAACCTATCTGTGGTGTGTTGTCTGTAACCTGTCTGTAACCTTTCGGTTGTGTTTTGTCTATAACCTGTCTGTAACCTGTCTGTAACCTATTGGTGGTGTGTTGTCTTTGACCTGTCTATAACCTGTCTGTAATCTATCAGTGGTGTGTTGTTTGTGACCTAGATGTAACCTGTCTGTAATGTGTTGTCTGTAACCTATCTGCGGTGTGTTGTCTGTAACCTGTCTGTAATATGTTGTCAATAACATTGCTGTAACCTGTCTGTAATGTGTTGTCTGTAACGTATCTATAACCTGTCTGTAATGTGTTGTCTATAACCTGTCTGTAATGTGTTGTCTATAACTTGTCTGTAATGTGTTGTCTGTAACCTGTCTGGAATGTGTTGTCTGTAACCTATCGGTGGTGTGTTGTCTGTAACCTGTCTATAACCTGTCTGTAATGTGTTGTCTGTAACCTGTCTGTAATGTGTTGCCTGTAACCTGTCTGTAATGTGTTGTCTGTAACCTATCGGTGGTGTGTTGTCTGTAACCTGTCTATAACCTGTCTGTAATGTGTTGTCTGTAACCTGTCTATAACCTGTTTGTGATCTGAATGTAACCTGTCTGTAATGTGTTGTCTGTAACCTATCGGTGGTGTGTTGTCTGTAACCTGTCTGTAATGTGTTGTCTATAACCTGTCTGTAATGTGTTGTCTGTAACCTGTCTGTAATGTGTTGTCTGTAACCTGTCTATAACCTGTCTGTAATGTGTTGTCTGTATCCTGTCTGTAATCTGTTGTCTGTAACCTGTCTGTAATGTGTTGTCTGTAACCGATCAGTGGTGTGTTGTCTGTAACCTGTCTATAACCTGTCTGTAACATGTCTGTAACCTGCCTGTAATGTGTTGTCTGTTACCTATCGGTGGTGTGTTGTCTGTAACCTGTCTATAACATGTCTGTAATGTGTTGTCTGTAATCTGTCTGTAATGTGTTGTCTGTAACCTATCTGTTGTGTGTTGTCTGTAACCTGTCTGTAATGTGTTGTCTGTAACCTGTCTGTAATTTGTTGTCTGTAACCTATCTGTAATGTGTTGTCTGTAACCTATCTGTGGTGTGTTGTCTATAACCTGTCTGTAATGTGTTGTCTATAACCTGTCTGTAATGTTTTGTCTATAACCTGTCTGTAATGTGTTGTCCATAACCTGTCTATTATGTGTTGTCTATCATCTGTCTGTTGTGTGTTGTCTATAACCTGTCTATAACTAGTCTATAACCTGTATGTAATCTATTGTATGTAATCTGTCTGTAACCTATCTGTGGTGTGTTGTCTGTAACCTGTCTGTAACCTTTCGGTTGTGTTTTGTCTATAACCTGTCTATAACCTGTCTGTAACCTATTGGTGGTGTGTTGTCTTTGACCTGTCTATAACCTGTCTGTAATCTATCAGTGGTGTGTTGTTTGTGACCTAGATGTAACCTGTCTGTAATGTGTTGTCTGTAACCTATCTGCGGTGTGTTGTCTGTAACCTGTCTGTAATATGTTGTCAATAACATTGCTGTAACCTGTTTGTAATGTGTTGTCTGTAACGTATCTATAACCTGTCTGTAATGTGTTGTCTATAACCTGTCTGTAATGTGTTGTCTATAACTTGTCTGTAATGTGTTGTCTGTAACCTGTCTGGAATGTGTTGTCTGTAACCTATCGGTGGTGTGTTGTCTGTAACCTGTCTATAACCTGTCTGTAATGTGTTGTCTGTAACCTGTCTGTAATGTGTTGCCTGTAACCTGTCTGTAATGTGTTGTCTGTAACCTATCGGTGGTGTGTTGTCTGTAACCTGTCTATAACCTGTCTGTAATGTGTTGTCTGTAACCTGTCTATAACCTGTTTGTGATCTGAATGTAACCTGTCTGTAATGTGTTGTCTGTAACCTATCGGTGGTGTGTTGTCTGTAACCTGTCTGTAATGTGTTGTCTATAACCTGTCTGTAATGTGTTATCTGTAACCTGTCTGTAATGTGTTGTCTGTAACCTGTCTATAACCTGTCTGTAATGTGTTGTCTGTATCCTGTCTGTAATCTGTTGTCTGTAACCTGTCTGTAATGTGTTGTCTGTAACCGATCAGTGGTGTGTTGTCTGTAACCTGTCTATAACCTGTCTGTAACATGTCTGTAACCTGCCTGTAATGTGTTGTCTGTTACCTATCGGTGGTGTGTTGTCTGTAACCTGTCTATAACATGTCTGTAATGTGTTGTCTGTAATCTGTCTGTAATGTGTTGTCTGTAACCTATCTGTTGTGTGTTGTCTGTAACCTGTCTGTAATGTGTTGTCTGTAACCTGTCTGTAATTTGTTGTCTGTAACCTATCTGTAATGTGTTGTCTGTAACCTATCTGTGGTGTGTTGTCTATAACCTGTATGTAACCTGTCTGTAACATGTCTGTAACCTGTCTGTAATGTGTTGTCTGTAACCTATCTGTTGTGTGTTGTCTGTAACCTTTCTATAAACTGTCTGTAACCTGTCTGTAACCTGACTGTAACCTGTCTGTAACCTGTATGTAACCTGTCTGTAACGTGTCTGAAACCTGAATGTAATGTATTGTATGTAACCTGTCTGTAGTAACCTGTCTGTAGTAACCTGTCTGTAGTAACCTGTCTGTAGTAACCTGTCTGTAGTAACCTGTCTGTAGTAACCTGGCTGTAACCTGTCTGTAGTAACCTGTCTGTAGTAACCTGTCTGTAGTAACCAGTCTGTAGTAACCTGTCTCTAGTAACCTGTCTGTAGTAACCTGGCTGTAACCTGTATGTAACATGTCTGGACCTGTCTGTAGCCTATCTCTAACCTATCTGTGGTGTATGGCAGTAACCTGTCTGTAACCTATCTGTTGTGTGTTGTCTATAACCTGTCTATAACCTGTCTCTAACCTATTGGTGGTGTGTTGTCTTTGACCTGTCTATAACCTGTTTGTAATCTATCGGTGGTGTGTTGTTTGTGACCTAGATGTAACCTATCTGTAATGTGTTGTCTGCAACCTGTCTTTAATGTGTTGTCTGTAACCTATCTGTGGTGTGTTGTCTGTAACCTGTCTGTAATATGTTGTCTATAACATGGCTGTAACCTGTCTGTAATGTGTTGTCTGTAACCTGTCTGTAACATGTCTGTAACCTGTCTGTAATGTGTTGTCTGTAACCTATCGGTGGTGTGTTGTCTTTAACCTGTCTATAACCTGTCTGTAATGTATTGTCTGTAACCTGTCTGTAATGTGTTGTCTGTAACCTATCTGTGGTGAGTTGTCTATAACCTGTATGTAACCTGTCTGTAATGTGTTGTCTGTAACCTGTCTGTAACATGTATGTAACCTGTCTGTAATGTGTTGTCTGTAATCTGTCTGTAATGTGTTGTCTATAATCTGTCTGTAATGTGTTGTCTATAAACTGTCTGTAATGTGTTGTCTATAACCTGTCTGTAATGTGTTGTCTGTAACCTGTCTGGAATGTGTTGTCTGTAACCTATCGGTGGTGTGTTGTCTGTAACCTGTCTATAAACTGTCTGTAATGTGTTGTCTGTAACCTTTCTGTAATGTGTTCCCTGTAACCTGTCTGTAATGTGTTGTCTGTAACCTATCGGTGGTGTGTTGTCTGTAACCTGTCTATAACCTGTCTGTAATGTGTTGTCTGTAACCTGTCTGTAATGTGTTGTCTATAACCTGTCTGTAATGTGTTGTCTATAACCTGTCTGTAATGTGTTGTCTATAACCTGTCTGTAATGTGTTGTCTATAACCTGTCTATAATGTGTTGTCTATAATCTGTCTGTAATGTGTTGTCTGGAACCTGTCTGTAATGTGTTGTCTGTAACCTGTCTGTAACCTGTCTGTAACCTGTCTGTAATGTGTTGTCTGTAACCTATCGGTGGTGCATTGTCTGTAACCTGTCTATAAGCTGTTTGTGATCTGAATGTAACCTGTCTGTAATGTGTTGTCTGTAACCTAACGGTGGTGTGTTGTCTGTAACCTGTCTGTAATGTGTTGTCTGTAACCTGTCTGTAATGTGTTGTCTATAACCTGTCTGTAATGTGTTGTCTGTAACCTGTCTGTAATGTGTTGTCTGTAACCTGTATATAACCTGTCTGTAATGTGTTGTCTGTAACCTGTCTGTAATGTGTTGTCTGTAATCTGTCTGTAGTGTGTTGTCTGTAACCTGTCTGTAACCTGTCTGTAACCTGTCTGTAACCTGTCTGTAATGTGTTGTCTGTAACCTGTCTGTAATGTGTTGTCTGTAATCTGTCTGTAATGTGTTGTCTAATAACATGTCTGTAATGTGTTGTCTGTAACCTGTCTGTAATGTGTTGTCTGTAATCTGTCTGTAGTGTGTTGTCTGTAACCTGTCTGTAACCTGTCTGTAACCTGTCTGTAACCTGTCTGTAATGTGTTGTCTGTAACCTGTCTGTAATGTGGTGTCTGTAATCTGTATGTAACCTGTCTGTAATGTGTTGTCTGTAACCTGTCTGTAACATGTCTGTAACCTGTCTGTAATGTGTTGTCTGTAATCTGTCTGTAATGTGTTGTCTATAACCTGTCTGTAATGTGTTGTCTATAAACTGTCTGTAATGTGTTGTCTATAACCTGTCTGTAAAGTGTTGGCTGTAACCTGTCTGTAATGTGTTGTTTATAACCTGTCTGTAATGTGTTGTCTGTAACCTGTCTGTAATGTGTTGCCTGTAACCTGTCTGTAATGTGTTGTCTGTAACCTATCGGTGGTGTGTTGTCTGTAACCTGTCTTTAACCTGTCTGTAATGTGTTGTCTGTAACCTGTCTGTAATGTATTGTCTATAACCTGTCTGTAATGTGTTGTCTGTAACCTGTCTGTAATGTGTTGTCTGTAACCTGTCTGTAATGTGTTGTCTATAACCTGTCTGTAATGTGTTGTCTGTAACCTGTCTGTAATGTGTTGTCTGTAACCTGTATATAACCTGTCTGTAATGTGTTGTCTGTAACCTGTCTGTAATGTGTTGTCTGTAATCTGTCTGTAGTGTGTTGTCTGTAACCTGTCTGTAACCTGTCTGTAACCTGTCTGTAACCTGTCTGTAATGTGTTGTCTGTAACCTGTCTGTAATGTGTTGTCTGTAATCTGTCTGTAATGTGTTGTCTAATAACATGTCTGTAATGTGTTGTCTGTAACCTGTCTGTAATGTGTTGTCTGTAATCTGTCTGTAGTGTGTTGTCTGTAACCTGTCTGTAACCTGTCTGTAACCTGTCTGTAACCTGTCTGTAATGTGTTGTCTGTAACCTTTCTGTAATGTGTTGTCTGTAATCTGTATGTAACCTGTCTGTAATGTGTTGTCTGTAACCTGTCTGTAACATGTCTGTAACCTGTCTGTAATGTGTTGTCTGTAATCTGTCTGTAATGTGTTGTCTATAACCTGTCTGTAATGTGTTGTCTATAAACTGTCTGTAATGTGTTGTCTATAACCTGTCTGTAAAGTGTTGTCTGTAACCTGTCTGTAATGTGTTGTCTATAACCTGTCTGTAATGTGTTGTCTGTAACCTGTCTGTAATGTGTTGTCTGTAACCTGTCTGTAATGTGTTGCCTGTAACCTGTCTGTAATGTGTTGTCTGTAACCTATCGGTGGTGTGTTGTCTGTAACCTGTCTATAACCTGTCTGTAATGTGTTGTCTGTAACCTGTCTGTAATGTATTGTCTATAACCTGTCTGTAATGTGTTGTCTATAACCTGTCTGTAATGTGTTGTCAATAACCTGTCTGTAATGTGTTGTCTGTAACCTGTCTGTAATGTGTTGTCTGTAACCTGTCTGGAATGTGTTGTCTGTAACCTGTCTATAACTAGTCTAGAACCTGTATGTAATCTATTGTATGTAATCTGTCTGTAACCTATCTATGGTGTGTTGTCTGTAACCTGTCTGTAACCTTTCTGTTGTGTTTTGTCTATAACTTGTCTATAACCTGTCTGTAACCTATTGGTGGTGTGTTGTCTTTGACCTGTCTATAACCTGTCTGTAATCTATCAGTGGTGTGTTGTTTGTGACCTAGATGTAACCTGTCTGTAATGTCTTGCCTGTAACCTGCCTGTAATGTGTTGTCTGTAACCTATCTGCGGTGTGTTGTCTGTAACCTGTCTGTAATATGTTGTCAATAACATGGCTGTAACCTGTCTGTAATGTGTTGTCTGTAACGTATCTATAACCTGTCTGTAACATGTCTGTAATGTGTTGTCTATAACCTGTCTGTAATGTGTTGTCTGTAACCTATCTGTAGTGTGTTGTCTATAACCTGTCTTTAATGTGTTGTCTGTAATCTGTCTGTAGTGTGTTGTCTGTAATCTGTCTGTAACCTGTCTGTAACCTGTCTGTAACCTGTCTGTAATGTGTTGTCTGTAATCTGTCTGTGATGTGTTGTCTAAAACCTGTCTGTAATGTGTTGTCTGTAATCTGTCTGTAATGTGTTGTCTATAACCTGTCTCTAATGTGTCGTCTGTAATCTGTCTGTAATGTGTTGTCTGTAACCTGTCTGTAATGTGTTGTCTGTAACCTGTCTGTAATGTGTTGTCTGTAACCTGTCTGTAACATGTCTGTAACCTGTCTGTAATGTGTTGTCTGTAATCTGTCTGTAATGTATTGTCTATAACCTGTCTGTAATGTGTTGTCTATAACCTGTCTGTTATGTGTTGTCTATCATCTGTCTGTTGTGTGTTGTCTATCATCTGTCTGTTGTGTGTTGTCTATCACCTGTCTATAACTAGTCTATAACCTGTATGTAATCTATTGTATGTAATCTGTCTGTAACCTATCTATTGTGTGTTGTCTGTAACCTGTCTGTAACCTTTCTGTTGTGTTTTGTCTATAACCTGTCTGTAATGTGTTGTCTGTAATCTGTCTGTAGTGTGTTGTCTGTAATCTGTCTGTAACCTGTCTGTAACCTGTCTGTAACCTGTCTGTAATGTGTTGTCTGTAATCTGTCTGTAATGTGTTGTCTATAACCTGTCTGTAATGTGTTGTCTGTAATCTGTCTGTAATGTGTTGTCTATAACCTGTCTGTAATGTGTCGTCTGTAATCTGTCTGTAATGTGTTGTCTGTAACCTGTCTGTAATGTGTTGTCTGTAACCTATCTGTGGTGTGTTGTCTATAACCTGTATGTAACCTGTCTGTAATGTGTTGTCTGTAACCTGTCTGTAACATGTCTGTAACCTGTCTGTAATGTGTTGTCTGTAATCTGTCTGTAATGTGTTGTCTATAACCTGTCTGTAATGTGTTGTCTATAAACTGTCTGTAATGTGTTGTCAATAACCTGTCTGTAATGTGTTGTCTGTAACCTGTCTGTAATGTGTTGTCTGTAACCTGTCTTGAATGTGTTGTCTGTAACCTATCGGTGGTGTGTTGTCTGTAACCTGTCTATAACCTGTCTGTAATGTGTTGTCTGTAACCTGTCTGTAATGTCTTGCCTGTAACCTGCCTGTAATGTGTTGTCTGTAACCTATCGGTGGTGTGTTGTCTGTAACCTGTCTATAACCTGTCTGTAATGTGTTGTCTGTAACCTGTCTGTAATGTGTTGTCTATAACCTGTCTTTAATGTGTTGTCTATAACCTGTCTGTAATGTGTTGTCTATAACCTGTCTGTAATGTGTTGTCTGTAACCTGTCTGTAATGTGTTGTCTGTAACCTGTCTGTAACTTGTCTGTAACCTGTCTGTAATGTGTTGTCTGTAACCTATCGGTGGTGTGTTGTCTGTAACCTGTCTATAAGCTGTTTGTGATCTGAATGTAACCTGTCTGTAATGTGTTGTCTGTAACCTATCGGTGGTGTGTTGTCTGTAACCTGTCTGTAATGTGTTGTCTGTAACCTGTCTGTAATGTGTTGCCTATAACCTGTCTGTAATGTGTTGTCTGTAACCTGTCTGTAATGTGTTGTCTGTAACCTGTATATAACCTGTCTGTAATGTGTTGTCTGTAACCTGTCTGTAATGTGTTGTCTGTAATCTGTCTGTAGTGTGTTGTCTGTAACCTGTCTGTAACCTGTCTGTAACCTGTCTGTAACCTGTCTGTAATGTGGTGTCTGTAACCTGTCTGTAATGTGTTGTCTCTAATCTGTCTGTAATGTGTTGTCTAATAACATGTCTGTAATGTGTTGTCTGTAACCTGTCTGTAATGTGTTGTCTGTAACCTATCTGTAGTGTGTTGTCTATAACCTGTCTGTAATGTGTTGTCTGTAATCTGTCTGTAGTGTGTTGTCTGTAATCTGTCTGTAACCTGTCTGTAACCTGTCTGTAACCTGTCTGTAATGTGTTGTCTGTAACCTGTCTTGAATGTGTTGTCTGTAACCTATCGGTGGTGTGTTGTCTGTAACCTGTCTATAACCTGTCTGTAATGTGTTGTCTGTAACCTGTCTGTAATGTCTTGCCTGTAACCTGCCTGTAATGTGTTGTCTGTAACCTATCGGTGGTGTGTTGTCTGTAACCTGTCTATAACCTGTCTGTAATGTGTTGTCTGTAACCTGTCTGTAATGTGTTGTCTATAACCTGTCTTTAATGTGTTGTCTATAACCTGTCTGTAATGTGTTGTCTATAACCTGTCTGTAATGTGTTGTCTGTAACCTGTCTGTAATGTGTTGTCTGTAACCTGTCTGTAACTTGTCTGTAACCTGTCTGTAATGTGTTGTCTGTAACCTATCGGTGGTGTGTTGTCTGTAACCTGTCTATAAGCTGTTTGTGATCTGAATGTAACCTGTCTGTAATGTGTTGTCTGTAACCTATCGGTGGTGTGTTGTCTGTAACCTGTCTGTAATGTGTTGTCTGTAACCTGTCTGTAATGTGTTGCCTATAACCTGTCTGTAATGTGTTGTCTGTAACCTGTCTGTAATGTGTTGTCTGTAACCTGTATATAACCTGTCTGTAATGTGTTGTCTGTAACCTGTCTGTAATGTGTTGTCTGTAATCTGTCTGTAGTGTGTTGTCTGTAACCTGTCTGTAACCTGTCTGTAACCTGTCTGTAACCTGTCTGTAATGTGGTGTCTGTAACCTGTCTGTAATGTGTTGTCTCTAATCTGTCTGTAATGTGTTGTCTAATAACATGTCTGTAATGTGTTGTCTGTAACCTGTCTGTAATGTGTTGTCTGTAACCTATCTGTAGTGTGTTGTCTATAACCTGTCTGTAATGTGTTGTCTGTAATCTGTCTGTAGTGTGTTGTCTGTAATCTGTCTGTAACCTGTCTGTAACCTGTCTGTAACCTGTCTGTAATGTGTTGTCTGTAATCTGTCTGTAATGTGTTGTCTATAACCTGTCTGTAATGTGTTGTCTGTAATCTGTCTGTAATGTGTTGTCTATAACCTGTCTGTAATGTGTCGTCTGTAATCTGTCTGTAATGTGTTGTCTGTAACCTGTCTGTAATGTGTTGTCTGTAACCTGTCTGTAACATGTCTGTAACCTGTCTGTAATGTGTTGTCTGTAATCTGTCTGTAATGTATTGTCTATAACCTGTCTGTAATGTGTTGTCTATAACCTGTCTGTTATGTTTTGTCTATCATCTGTCTGTTGTGTGTTGTCTATAACCTGTCTATAACTAGTCTATAACCTGTATGTAATCTATTGTATGTAATCTGTCTGTAACCTATCTATTGTGTGTTGTCTGTAACCTGTCTGTAACCTTTCTGTTGTGTTTTGTCTATAACCTGTCTGTAATGTGTTGTCTGTAATCTGTCTGTAGTGTGTTGTCTGTAATCTGTCTGTAACCTGTCTGTAACCTGTCTGTAACCTGTCTGTAATGTGTTGTCTGTAATCTGTCTGTAATGTGTTGTCTATAACCTGTCTGTAATGTGTTGTCTGTAATCTGTCTGTAATGTGTTGTCTATAACCTGTCTGTAATGTGTCGTCTGTAATCTGTCTGTAATGTGTTGTCTGTAACCTGTCTGTAATGTGTTGTCTGTAACCTATCTGTGGTGTGTTGTCTATAACCTGTATGTAACCTGTCTGTAATGTGTTGTCTGTAACCTGTCTGTAACATGTCTGTAACCTGTCTGTAATGTGTTGTCTGTAATCTGTCTGTAATGTGTTGTCTATAACCTGTCTGTAATGTGTTGTCTATAAACTGTCTGTAATGTGTTGTCAATAACCTGTCTGTAATGTGTTGTCTGTAACCTGTCTGTAATGTGTTGTCTGTAACCTGTCTTGAATGTGTTGTCTGTAACCTATCGGTGGTGTGTTGTCTGTAACCTGTCTATAACCTGTCTGTAATGTGTTGTCTGTAACCTGTCTGTAATGTCTTGCCTGTAACCTGCCTGTAATGTGTTGTCTGTAACCTATCGGTGGTGTGTTGTCTGTAACCTGTCTATAACCTGTCTGTAATGTGTTGTCTGTAACCTGTCTGTAATGTGTTGTCTATAACCTGTCTGTAATGTGTTGTCTATAACCTGTCTGTAATGTGTTGTCTATAACCTGTCTGTAATGTGTTGTCTGTAACCTGTCTGTAATGTGTTGTCTGTAACCTGTCTGTAACCTGTCTGTAACCTGTCTGTAATGTGTTGTCTGTAACCTATCGGTGGTGTGTTGTCTGTAACCTGTCTATAAGCTGTTTGTGATCTGAATGTAACCTGTCTGTAATGTGTTGTCTGTAACCTATCGGTGGTGTGTTGTCTGTAACCTGTCTGTAATGTGTTGTCTGTAACCTGTCTGTAACCTGTCTGTAACCTGTCTGTAATGTGTTGTCTGTAACCTATCGGTGGTGTGTTGTCTGTAACCTGTCTATAAGCTGTTTGTGATCTGAATGTAACCTGTCTGTAATGTGTTGTCTGTAACCTATCGGTGGTGTGTTGTCTGTAACCTGTCTGTAATGTGTTGTCTGTAACCTGTCTGTAATGTGTTGCCTATAACCTGTCTGTAATGTGTTGTCTGTAACCTGTCTGTAATGTGTTGTCTGTAACCTGTATATAACCTGTCTGTAATGTGTTGTCTGTAACCTGTCTGTAATGTGTTGTCTGTAATCTGTCTGTAGTGTGTTGTCTGTAACCTGTCTGTAACCTGTCTGTAACCTGTCTGTAACCTGTCTGTAATGTGGTGTCTGTAACCTGTCTGTAATGTGTTGTCTCTAATCTGTCTGTAATGTGTTGTCTAATAACATGTCTGTAATGTGTTGTCTGTAACCTGTCTGTAATGTGTTGTCTGTAACCTATCTGTAGTGTGTTGTCTATAACCTGTCTGTAATGTGTTGTCTGTAATCTGTCTGTAGTGTGTTGTCTGTAATCTGTCTGTAACCTGTCTGTAACCTGTCTGTAACCTGTCTGTAATGTGTTGTCTGTAATCTGTCTGTAATGTGTTGTCTATAACCTGTCTGTAATGTGTTGTCTGTAATCTGTCTGTAATGTGTTGTCTATAACCTGTCTGTAATGTGTCGTCTGTAATCTGTCTGTAATGTGTTGTCTGTAACCTGTCTGTAATGTGTTGTCTGTAACCTGTCTGTAACATGTCTGTAACCTGTCTGTAATGTGTTGTCTGTAATCTGTCTGTAATGTATTGTCTATAACCTGTCTGTAATGTGTTATCTATAACCTGTCTGTTATGTGTTGTCTATCATCTGTCTGTTGTGTGTTGTCTATCACCTGTCTATAACTAGTCTATAACCTGTATGTAATCTATTGTATGTAATCTGTCTGTAACCTATCTATTGTGTGTTGTCTGTAACCTGTCTGTAACCTTTCTGTTGTGTTTTGTCTATAACCTGTCTGTAATGTGTTGTCTGTAATCTGTCTGTAGTGTGTTGTCTGTAATCTGTCTGTAACCTGTCTGTAACCTGTCTGTAACCTGTCTGTAATGTGTTGTCTGTAATCTGTCTGTAATGTGTTGTCTATAACCTGTCTGTAATGTGTTGTCTGTAATCTGTCTGTAATGTGTTGTCTATAACCTGTCTGTAATGTGTCGTCTGTAATCTGTCTGTAATGTGTTGTCTGTAACCTGTCTGTAATGTGTTGTCTGTAACCTATCTGTGGTGTGTTGTCTATAACCTGTATGTAACCTGTCTGTAATGTGTTGTCTGTAACCTGTCTGTAACATGTCTGTAACCTGTCTGTAATGTGTTGTCTGTAATCTGTCTGTAATGTGTTGTCTATAACCTGTCTGTAATGTGTTGTCTATAAACTGTCTGTAATGTGTTGTCAATAACCTGTCTGTAATGTGTTGTCTGTAACCTGTCTGTAATGTGTTGTCTGTAACCTGTCTTGAATGTGTTGTCTGTAACCTATCGGTGGTGTGTTGTCTGTAACCTGTCTATAACCTGTCTGTAATGTGTTGTCTGTAACCTGTCTGTAATGTCTTGCCTGTAACCTGCCTGTAATGTGTTGTCTGTAACCTATCGGTGGTGTGTTGTCTGTAACCTGTCTATAACCTGTCTGTAATGTGTTGTCTGTAACCTGTCTGTAATGTGTTGTCTATAACCTGTCTGTAATGTGTTGTCTATAACCTGTCTGTAATGTGTTGTCTATAACCTGTCTGTAATGTGTTGTCTGTAACCTGTCTGTAATGTGTTGTCTGTAACCTGTCTGTAACCTGTCTGTAACCTGTCTGTAATGTGTTGTCTGTAACCTATCGGTGGTGTGTTGTCTGTAACCTGTCTATAAGCTGTTTGTGATCTGAATGTAACCTGTCTGTAATGTGTTGTCTGTAACCTATCGGTGGTGTGTTGTCTGTAACCTGTCTGTAATGTGTTGTCTGTAACCTGTCTGTAATGTGTTGCCTATAACCTGTCTGTAATGTGTTGTCTGTAACCTGTCTGTAATGTGTTGTCTGTAACCTGTATATAACCTGTCTGTAATGTGTTGTCTGTAACCTGTCTGTAATGTGTTGTCTGTAATCTGTCTGTAGTGTGTTGTCTGTAACCTGTCTGTACCCTGTCTGTAACCTGTCTGTAACCTGTCTGTAATGTGGTGTCTGTAACCTGTCTGTAATGTGTTGTCTCTAATCTGTCTGTAATGTGTTGTCTAATAACATGTCTGTAATGTGTTGTCTGTAACCTGTCTGTAATGTGTTGTCTGTAACCTATCTGTAGTGTGTTGTCTATAACCTGTCTGTAATGTGTTGTCTGTAATCTGTCTGTAGTGTGTTGTCTGTAATCTGTCTGTAACCTGTCTGTAACCTGTCTGTAACCTGTCTGTAATGTGTTGTCTGTAATCTGTCTGTAATGTGTTGTCT